>NW_025744433.1:0-10744 GCF_021184085.1 Oncorhynchus gorbuscha | reverse complement strand
CATCTATCTGCCATATTATGACATCTATCTATCATATTATGACATATATCTGTGTATTATGACATCTATCTGCTGTATTATGACATCTATCTGCCACATAATGACATCTATCTGCCATATTATGACATCTATCTGCCATATTATGACATCTATCTGCCATATTATGACATCTATCTGCCATATTATGACATCTATCTGCCATATTATGACATCTATCTGCCGTATTATGATATCTATCTGCCATATTATGACATCTATATCATATTATGACATATATCTGCTGTATTATGACATCTATCTGCCATATTATGACATATTTGCTGTATTATCTATCATATTATGATATTATGACATCTATCTGCCATATTATGACATCTATCTGCCATATTATGACATCTATCTGCTGTATTATGACATCTATCTGCCACATTATGACATCTATCTGCAATATTATGACATCTATCTGCCACATTATGACATCTATATCTATCCATAATATGACATCTATCTGCCATATGACATCTATCTACCATCTGCCACATTATGACATCTATCTATATCTGCCACATTATGACATCTATCTGCCACATTATGACATCTATCTGCCACATTATGACATCTATCTGCCATATTATGACATCTATCTGCTGTATTATGACATCTATATGCTGTATTATGACATCTATCTGCTGTATTATGACATCTATCTGCCATATTATGACATCTATCTGACATCTACATTATGACATCTATCTACCACATTATGACATCTATCTGCTGTATTATGACATCTATCTGCCACATAATGACATCTATCTGCCATATTATGACATCTATCTGCCATATTATGACATCTATCTGCCGTATTATGACATCTATCTGCCATATTATGACATCTATCTATCATATTATGACATATATCTGCTGTATTATGACATCTATCTGCTGTATTATGACATCTATCTGCCACATAATGACATCTATCTGCCATATTATGACATCTATCTGCCATATTATGACATCTATCTGCCATATTATGACATCTATCTGCCATATTATGACATCTATCTACCACATTATGACATCTATCTGCCATATTATGACATCTATCTGCCGTATTATGACATCTATCTGCCATATTATGACATCTATCTATCATATTATGACATATATCTGCTGTATTATGACATCTATCTGCCATATTATGACATCTATTTGCTGTATTATGACATATATCTATCATATTATGACATCTGTCTGCCATATTATGACATCTATCTGCCACATTATGACATCTATCTATCATATTATGACATCTATCTGCTGTATTATGACATCTATCTGCCACATTATGACATCTATCTGCCATATTATGACATCTATCTGCCACATTATGACATCTATCTATCATATTATGACATCTATCTGCTGTATTATGACATCTATCTGCCATATTATGACATCTATCTGCTGTATTATGACATCTATCTGCCACATTATGACATCTATCTACCACACATTATGACATATATCTGCTGTATTATGACATATATCTGCTGTATTATGACATCTATCTGCCACATTATGACATCTATCTACCACATTATGACATCTATCTGCCATATTATGACATATATCTGCTGTATTATGACATCTATCTGCCATATTATGACATCTATCTGCTGTATTATGACATCTATCTGCCATAATATGACAGCTATCTACCATAATATGACATCTACCACATGATGACATCTATCTGCCACATTATGACATCTATCTGCCACATTATGACATCTATCATATTATGACATCTATCTGCTGTATTATGACATATATCTACCACATTATGACATCTATCTATCATATTATGACATCTATCTACCACATAATGACATCTATCTATCATATTATGACATCTATCTGCTGTATTATGACATCTATCTACCACATAATGACATCTACCTGCCACATTATGACATCTATCTGCCATATGATGACATCTATCTACCACATTATGACATATATCTGCTGTATTATGACATATATCTGCCACATTATGACATCTATCTACCATATTATGACATCTATCTACCACATTATGACATATATCTGCTGTATTATGACATATATCTGCCACATTATGACATCTATCTACCACATTATGACATCTATCTGCCATATTATGACATCTATCTGCCACATTATGACATCTATCTGCCGTATTATGACATCTATCTGCCGTATTATGACATCTATCTGCCACATTATGACATCCATCTGCCATAATATGACATCTATCTACCATATTATGACATCTATCTACCACATTATGACATCTATCTGCTGTATTATGACATCTATCTGCCACATTATGACATCTATCTACCACATTATGACATCTATCTACCACATTATGACATCTATCATATTATGACATCTATCTACCACATAATGACATCTATCTACCACATTATGACATCTATCTGCCACATTATGACATCTATCTGCCACATTATGACATCTATCTGCCATCTGCCATATCTGCCATGACATCTATCTGCCACATGTATCTGCCATATTATGACATCTATCTGCCACATTATGACATCTATCTGACATCTATCTGACATCTATCTGCCATATATGACATCTATCTGCCATATTATGACATATATCTGCAGTATTATGATATCTATCTGCCATATTATGACATATATCTGCTGTATTATGACATCTATCTGCCATATTATGACATCTATCTATCATATTATGACATCTATCTGTGTATTATGACATCTATCTGCTGTATTATGACATCTATCTGCCATAATGACTTCTATCTGCCATATTATGACATCTATCTGCCACATTATGACATCTATCTATGACATCTATCTGCCATATTATGACATCTATCTGCCACATTATGACATCTATCTGCCACATTATGACATCTATCTGCTGTATTATGACATATATCTATCATATTATGACATCTATCTGCCATATTATGACATCTATCTGCCACATTATGACATCTATCTACCATATTATGACATCTATCTACCACATTATGACATCTATCTGATGTATTATGTCATATATCTGCTGTATTATGACATCTATCTGCCATATTATGACATCTATCTGCTGTATTATGACATCTATCTGCCATAATATCACAGCTATCTACCATAATATGACATCTACCACATGATGACATCTATCTGCCACATTATGACATCTATCTGCCACATTATGACATCTATCATATTATGACATCTATCTGCTCTATTATGACATATATCTACCACATTATGACATCTATCTATCATATTATGACATCTATCTACCACATAATGACATCTATCTATCATATTATGACATCTATCTGCTGTATTATGACATCTATCTACCACATAATGACATCTACCTGCCACATTATGACATCTATCTGCCATATGATGACATCTATCTTCCACATTATGACATATATCTGCTGTATTATGACATATATCTGCCACATTATGACATCTATCTACCATATTATGACATCTATCTACCACATTATGACATATATCTGCTGTATTATGACATATATCTGCCACATTATGACATCTATCTACCACATTATGACATCTATCTGCCATATTATGACATCTATCTGCCACATTATGACATCTATCTGCTGTATTATGACATCTATCTGCCGTATTATGACATCTATCTATTTATGACATCCATCTGCCATAATATGATATCTATCTACCATATTATGACATCTATCTACCACATTATGACATCTATCTGCTGTATTATGACATCTATCTGCCACATTATGACATCTATCTACCACATTATGACATCTATCTACCACATTATGACATCTATCATATTATGACATCTATCTACCACATAATGACATCTATCTACCACATTATGACATCTATCTGCCACATTATGACATCTATCTGCCACATTATGACATCTATCTGCCATCTATCTGCTGTATTATGACATCTATCTGCCATATTATGACATCTATCTGCCACATTATGACATCTATCTGCCATATTATGACATCTATCTGCCACATTATGACATCTATCTGCCATTTTATGACATCTATCTACCATATTATGACATCTATCTGCCATATTATGACATCTATCTGCCATATTATGACATATATCTGCAGTATTATGATATCTATCTGCCATATTATGACATATATCTGCTGTATTATGACATCTATCTGCCATATTATGACATCTATCTGCCATATTATGACATCTATCTGCTGTATTATGACATCTATCTGCTGTATTATGACATCTATCTGCCACATAATGACTTCTATCTGCCATATTATGACATCTATCTGCCACATTATGACATCTATCTACCATATTATGACATCTATCTACCACATTATGACATCTATCTGCCACATTATGACATCTATCTGCCACATTATGACATCTATCTGCTGTATTATGACATATATCTATCATATTATGACATCTATCTGCCATATTATGACATCTATCTGCCACATTATGACATCTATCTACCATATTATGACATCTATCTACCACATTATGACATCTATCTGCTGTATTATGACATATATCTGCCACATTATGACATCTATCTGCCACATTATGACATCTATCTGCCATATTATGACATCTATCTGCTGTATTATGACATCTATCTGCCATATTATGACATCTATCTGCCACATTATGACATCTATCTGCCATATTATGACATCTATCTGCCACATTATGACATCTATCTGCCATTTTATGACATCTATCTACCATATTATGACATCTATCTGCCATATTATGACATCTATCTGCCATATTATGACATATATCTGCAGTATTATGACATCTATCTGCCATATTATGACATCTATCTGCCGTATTATGACATCTATCTGCCATATTATGACATCTATCTGCCATATTATGACATCTATCTGCTGTATTATGACATCTATCTGCTGTATTATGACATCTATCTGCCACATAATGACTTCTATCTGCCATATTATGACATCTATCTGCCACATTATGACATCTATCTACCATATTATGACATCTATCTACCACATTATGACATCTATCTGCCACATTATGACATATATCTGCCACATTATGACATCTATCTGCTGTATTATGACATATATCTATCATATTATGACATCTATCTGCCATATTATGACATCTATCTGCCACATTATGACATCTACTATCTGCCACATTATGACATCTACTATCTGCCACATTATGACATCTATCTATCATATTATGACATCTATCTACTGTATTATGACATCTATCTACCACATTATGACATCTATCTGCTGTATTATGACATATATCTATCATATTATGACATCTATCTGCCATATTATGACATCTATCTGCCACATTATGACATCTACTATCTGCTACATTATGACAACTATCTATCATATTATGACATCTATCTACCACATTATGACATCTATCTACTGTATTATGACATCTATCTACCACATTATGACATCTATCTGCTGTATTATGACATATATCTATCATATTATGACATCTATCTGCCATATTATGACATCTATCTGCCACATTATGACATCTACTATCTGCCACATTATGACATCTATCTATCATATTATGACATCTATCTGCCATATGATGACATCTATCTACCACATTATGACATATATCTGCTGTATTATGACATATATCTGCCACATTATGACATCTATCTACCATATTATGACATCTATCTACCACATTATGACATATATCTGCTGTATTATGACATATATCTGCCACATTATGACATCTATCTACCACATTATGACATCTACTATCTGCCACATTATGACATCTATCTATCATATTATGACATCTATCTGCCATATGATGACATCTATCTACCACATTATGACATATATCTGCTGTATTATGACATCTATCTGCCACATTATGACATCCATCTGCCATAATATGACATCTATCTACCATATTATGACATCTATCTACCACATTATGACATCTATCTGCTGTATTATGACATCTATCTGCCACATTATGACATCTATCTACCACATTATGACATCTATCTACCACATTATGACATCTATCTATCATATTATGACATCTATCTACCACATAATGACATCTACCTGCCACATTATGACATCTATCTGCCATATGATGACATCTATCTACCACATTATGACATATATCTGCTGTATTATGACATATATCTGCCACATTATGACATCTATCTACCATATTATGACATCTATCTACCACATTATGACATATATCTGCTGTATTATGACATATATCTGCCACATTATGACATCTATCTGCCACATTATGACATCTATCTGCCATATTATGACATATATCTGCTGTATTATGACATATATCTGCCATATTATGACATCTATCTGCCACATTATGACATCTATCTGCCATATTATGACATCTATCTGCCACATTATGACATCTATCTGCCATTTTATGACATCTATCTACCATATTATGACATCTATCTGCCATATTATGACATCTATCTGCCATATTATGTTATATATCTGCAGTATTATGACATCTATCTGCCATATTATGACATATCTGCTGTATTATGACATCTATCTGCCATATTATGACATCTATCTGCCATATTATGACATCTATCTGCTGTATTATGACATCTATCTGCTGTATTATGACATCTATCTGCCACATAATGACTTCTATCTGCCATATTATGACATCTATCTGCCACATTATGACATCTATCTACCATATTATGACATCTATCTACCACATTATGACATCTATCTGCCACATTATGACATTATCTGCCACATTATGACATCTATCTGCTGTATTTTGACATATATCTATCATATTATGACATCTATCTGCCATATTATGACATCTATCTGCCACATTATGACATCTACTATCTGCCACATTATGACATCTATCTATCATATTATGACATCTATCTACTGTATTATGACATCTATCTACCACATTATGACATCTATCTGCTGTATTATGACATCTATCTACCACATTATGACATCTATCTACCATATTATGACATCTATCTGCCACATTATGACATCTATCTACCATATTATGACATCTATCTGCCACATTATGACATCTATCTGCCACATTATGACATCTATCTACCATATTATGACATCTATCTGCTGTATTATGACATCTATCTGCCACATTATGACATCTACTATCTGCCACATTATGACATCTATCTACCATATTATGACATCTATCTGCCACATTATGACATCTATCTGCTGTATTATGACATCTATCTACCACATTATGACATCTATCTGCCACATTATGACATCTATCTGCCACATTATGACATCTACTATCTGCCACATTATGACATCTACTATCTGCCACATTATGACATCTACTATCTGCCACATTATGACATCTATCTACCACATAATGACTTCTATCTGCCATATTATGACATCTATCTGCCACATTATGACATCTACTATCTGCCACATTATGACATCTATCTGCCACATTATGACATCTACTATCTGCCACATTATGACATCTATCTGCCACATTATGACATCTACTATCTGCCACATTATGACATCTATCTACCACATAATGACTTCTATCTGCCATATTATGACATCTATCTGCCACATTATGACATCTATCTGCCACATTATGACATCTATCTGCCACATTATGACATCTATCTGCCACATTATGACATCTATCTGCCACATTATGACATCTATCTGCCATATTATGACATCTATCTGCCACATTATGACATCTATCTGCCACATTATGACATCTATCTGCCGTATTATGACATCTATCTGCCGTATTATGACATCTATCTGCCGTATTATGACATCTATCTACCACATTATGACATCTATCTACCATATTATGACATCTATCTGCCACATTATGACATCTATCTACCATATTATGACATCTATCTGCCACATTATGACATCTATCTGCCACATTATGACATCTATCTGCCACATTATGACATCTATCTGCCACATTATGACATCTATCTACCATATTATGACATCTATCTGCCACATTATGACATCTATCTACCATATTATGACATCTATCTGCCACATTATGACATCTATCTGCCACATTATGACATCTATCTGCCACATTATGACATCTATCTACCATATTATGACATCTATCTGCCACATTATGACATCTATCTACCATATTATGACATCTATCTGCCACATTATGACATCTATCTGCCGCATTATGACATCTATCTACCGCATTATGACATCTATCTGCCACATTATGACATCTATCTGCCACATTATGACATCTATCTGCCACATTATGACATCTATCTACCAAATTATGACATCTATCTGCTGTATTATGACATCTATCTGCCACATTATGACATCTATCTGCCACATTATGACATCTATCTGCCACATTATGACATCTATCTGCCACATTATGACATCTATCTGCCGCATTATGACATCTATCTGCCACATTATGACATCTATCTATCATATTATGACATCTATCTGCCATATTATGACATCTATCTACCACATTATGACATCTATCTGCCACATTATGACATCTATCTATCATATTATGACATCTATCTACCACATTATGACATGCACGTTACAAGTAGTGTATAAAAGGCATCTTGTGATCAGCATAGCTTGTTTCCCCTTTGTTATCTATGTTCTGTCTGGGGGAATCTGGTGTTGGAGTTCTTAGTTCCGGTGTGGGGGTTCTCTGTGGTGCAGGAGGTGGAGGGCCTAGGCGCCAGGTCTTGAGGCCTTAACTAAGATGACACTAATAGGCCTGTGGTAGGAGTTAGCCTACTGCCTGACTCAGTGACACATCCTCCAAAGTTGTGACATCACACTGGCACCATCCATTAGCAGAGGAAGGGGTACTGCTGGGAATGAATATACTGTAGAGACTTGCTAGATTATGGAGGCAGCTCGTCATAATGATGATGACACATCAGTTGTCTGTTACAGGAAGCTCACAGCTATGCCCGGTGAATGGCTGGACATTCAAATGCTCTTGACACTTATGCTGCTTATACAGAGGTCTGAATACTTAATTGAAACGATAACAAAACGGCATCCTCGCCTCTGTTTTGGAAAAAAAGCTAAGGGAAGGACCTGGAGAATTGTAACCACTCTCAAATTCATGGACAGAGCTATGGATGCAAGGACTGACCATCCATGATATCAACATTATACACTGCTCAAAAAAATAAAGGGAACACTTAAACAACACAATGTAACTCCAAGTCAATCACATTTCTGTGAAATCAAACTGTCCACTTAAGGAAGCAACACTGATTGACAATAAATTGCACATGCTGTTGTGCAAATGGAATAGAAAACAGGTGTAAATTATAGGCAATTAGAAAGATACCCCAATAAAGGAGTGGTTCTGCAGGTGGCAACCACGACCACTCCTCAGTTCCTATGCTTCCTGGCTGATGTTTTGGTCACTTTAGAATGCTGGCGGTGCTTTCACTCTAGTGGTAGCATGAGACGGAGTCTACAACCCAAACAAGTGGCTCAGGTAGTGCAGCTCATCCAGGATGGGACATCAATGCGAGCTGTGGCAAGAAGGTTTGCTGTGTCTGTCGGCGTAGTGTCCAGAGCATGGAGGCGCTACCAGGAGACAGGCCAGTACATCAGGAGACAAGGAGGAGGCCGTAGGAGGGCAAAAACCCAGCAGCAGGACCGCTAGTTCCGCCTTTGTACAAGGAGGAGTAGGAGGAGCACTGCCAGAGCCCTGCAAAATGACCTCCAGCAGGCCACAAATGTGCATGTGTCTGCTCAAACGGTCAGAAACAGACTCCATGAGGGTGGTATGAGGGTCTGACGTCCACAGGTGGGGGTTGTGCTTACAGCCCAACACCGTGCAGGACGTTTGGCATTTGCCAGAGAACACCAAGATTGGCAAATTCGCCACTGGTGCCCTGTGCTCTTCACAGATGAAAGCAGGTTCACACTGAGCACATGTGACAGACGTGACAGAGTCTGGAGACGCCGTGGAGAACGTTCTGCTGCCTGCAACATCCTCCAGCATGACCGGTTTGGCAGTGGGTCAGTCATGGTGTGGGGTGGCATTTCTTTGGGGGGCAGCCCTCTACGTGCTCGCCAGAGGTAGCCTGACTGCCATTAGGTACCGAGATGAGATCCTCAGACCCCTTGTGAGAACATATGCTGGTGCAGTTGGCCCTGGGTTCCTCCTAATGCAAGACAATTCTAGACCTCATGTGGCTGGAGTGTGTCAGCAGTTCCTGCAAGAGGAAGGCATTGATGCTATGGACTGGCCCGCCCGTTCGCCAGTCCTGAATCCAATTGAGCACATCTGGGACATAATGTCTCGCTCCATCCACCACAGACTGTCCAGGAGTTAGCGGATGCTTTAGTCCAGGTCTGGGAGGAGATCCCTCTGGAGACCGTCCGCCACCTGATCAGGAGCATGCCCAGGCGTTGTAGGGAGGTCATACAGGCACGTGGAGGCGACACACACTACTGAGCCTCATTTTGACTTGTTTTAAGGACATTACATCAAAGTTGGATCAGCCTGTAGTGTGGTTTTCCACTTTAATTTTGAGTGTGACTCCAAATCCAGACCAT
>NW_025744432.1:0-10752 GCF_021184085.1 Oncorhynchus gorbuscha | reverse complement strand
CTGCGGCGTTCTGGATGAGTTGTAGGGGTTTAATGGCACAGGCAGGGAGCCCAGCCAACAGCGAGTTGCAGTAATCCAGACGGGAGATGACAAGTGCCTGGATTAGGACCTGCGCCGCTTCCTGTGTGAGGCAGGGTCGTACTCTGCGGATGTTAGTGGTGAGAGCGCATGGTGAGGAGACAGATTCTCGCCACGCCACCTGGTAGGAGCGACCTGTCAGGTAGGACGCAATCCAAGCGTGGGCCACGCCGGAGATGCCCAACTCGGAGAGGGTGGAGAGGAGGATCTGATGGTTCACAGTATCGAAGGCAGCCGATAGGTCTAGAAGGATGAGAGCAGAGGAGAGAGAGTTAGCTTTAGCGGTGCGGAGCGCCTCCGTGATACAGAGAAGAGCAGTCTCAGTTGAATGACTAGTCTTGAAACCTGACTGATTTGGATCAAGAAGGTCATTCTGAGAGAGATAGCGGGAGAGCTGACCAAGGACGGCACGTTCAAGAGTTTTGGAGAGAAAAGAAAGAAGGGATACTGGTCTGTAGTTGTTGACATCGGAGGGATCGAGTGTAGGTTTTTTCAGAAGGGGTGCAACTCTCGCTCTCTTGAAGACGGAAGGGACGCAGATGTTTTTATTCCATTTTATTTATTGCAGTGTCTATTAATTGTCCAAACGCACAAACTCTTTCCCACTCTATATTACTATAGAGGTGTCACAAATGCCTTAGTATACCTAATTCTCAAACATTCTAAGAATTTAAGAATAAAAGTGGTCCTTCTGTAGCTCAGTTGGTAGAGCATGGCGCTTGTAACGCCAGGGTAGTGGGTTCGATCCCCGGGACCACCCATACGTAGAATGTATGCACACATGACTGTAAGTCGCTTTGGATAAAAGCGTCTGCTAAATGGCATATATTATTATTATTATTATAAAAAAATGTAAAAGTGTAATTCTTCCTGGGGCTGTATATAAACTTATTTTTAATAAGATTTCATGTTGCTAAAATGCTTTCAGTTCCACTTTAAATGCAGCAATGTTTCACACACATAAGATATTTCAAAGAGATGGCTAACAACAGCAAGCAAGCTGCAATAAAAAAAAACACAGCTCCACTCACCAGATGATTATCACCTTCTTGTTGAAAGTTATTCTTGAAAAGGGAGACGCTAACAAATTAGCAACAACATTCTCTTTGATAACACCTGCTGAAGCCGCTGCAAAGTAGCCAACAACAAAAGCTAGCTAGCTAGCTAGACCGTGGGAAAACGATTGCTCTCTATTGCTATTGTGACCTGTTGCCTTTAAGAAGGCAGACGTTTCCATAAGTTTTTTTGTAAAAATGGTCCCACCCATTAAGTCAATGTGATTGGTTGATTCCACTGTCACTCCAAAAAAATGGCCAAATACAGTTGAACGGCAGATACCTTTAGCTAGCCTTTATCTAGCTTCTGATGTAGCTAGCTAGATGTATCTCCCCGGAGAACAGCAAAGAAAAATCCTGATTGGATCTTTTTTCTCTTCAGTTTTAAAACCCTTTCCTTTCCAACAAAAACTGAAGAGATCAGCAGGTCATTGTAAATAATAATATAATTATCGTTCTTGTTATACTACTGTAATCATTATTTTTTATAAATCCTTAGGCCTTTTTCTGAAAGTGTAGAAGGCTCATTGTTCCCCACTGTGTTTTGGTAATTAATCATTTGGAGAGTGGCTCTATTTTCTCTCAGTATGCATCTTCTGTTCTGTGGGTTCAGTCCAACCCTAGTTTAACACACCTGATTCTACTAATTAGCTGCTCAACAAGACCTTCACTAGATGAATCATATACGCTAAATTAGGGTTGGACTGAAAACCTAGAGGACAGTAGATCGCCAGGAAGAGGGTTGGGCAGACCTGGTCTAAAGAATCTATATGTTGTTCTGAAATATGAACACAGAAATACGGGACATATTGAACTCTTATTATGGTGGTGATTTGACAAAATTGCAATCATGGTCTTGAATTGAACTCGCATTTTTCTGGTCTCGGCCTTGACTCGGTCTCAATTTGCTCCGGAAATCACATTCATTTCCTCGTGGCAACAGCCAACCATAAAACATCCTGATAAACATTGCTGTTGGTGCAACATTGCAGCTACACCCAATCAGCTGCAACTACTCTGAAAGAACACAATGTACACAGGAAAGGCCCAATAACTGGGTGTTACGTCTTTATTTGATTCATTCATATCTTCACATACAAAAACGTAAAAAAATAGGTCATGTTTAAATAGGGAGATTCAACAGGGCAATGAACACAAAAAAATCCACCAAGCTAGTTATAGATTCAACTGACACAATTAAAAAAACTAAACTTTGAATACTGTGATAAAATCATTTATAATAAATTATACCAGCGTGAGAGAAGTTCATTGTCTCCTTGCCTCATTTTCAGGCAAAATATAATTTTACATAGTTTGTTATTATATAAG
Source organism: Oncorhynchus gorbuscha (assembly GCF_021184085.1). Classification (NCBI taxonomy): domain Eukaryota; kingdom Metazoa; phylum Chordata; class Actinopteri; order Salmoniformes; family Salmonidae; genus Oncorhynchus; species Oncorhynchus gorbuscha. The sequence goes on along the minus strand of NW_025744432.1, from coordinate 8,290 downwards.
AATACTTCTAAACCTATGAAAGCACAGTGCAATTCATCTCAGCAGATAATTTACAGTATAATGAGATTTGTACAGGCACGCACACACACTCACAGTTAAGAAGGTAAGAAAGAGCATCAGTGACATCTACAGATAAACCAAAAAATGAAAGTCATTGTCCACAAAGCGGCACTGCGGCTGCCTATCCTTTCTTTGGATTGGTGGATACATCTCATTATTTTTTGAATATTCGATGAGGTTGCTAACGTCAACCGCCTGTAGTCAATGGAGAGAGCTGCTACGCTACTAGCCTCATACCATGAATATGCAATATGCCTTCTCGAGACAACTTCAATAGAAAGTGTTTGTTCTCAAAGCTGCTGGGATGTCACATGCCCTACTTATATCCGTACACTTGTAACAAATTAAGCATTACAGAACTTCTATTCAATCAAATAAACCTCATTTAGCAAATAAACCATACATTTTTTTGTTGAACAAATTCGACACTCATTGACCTCCATACAAAAACTCATTGATTGGTGGGCAAAACAATGAAAAAACGCCACCTGCTGGAGGGAGACAGATTTTCTTCTGAGTTGGGACTCTCTCTTCCCCTTCCTCTCTTGATCTACTAACAAGGTTGTATAGTGATGGAAGGCTGCCCTCAACCGGTCAAAGTGAGTAGTACATTGAGTTTATTCTACAAACTGCCTGTTCATGAAGGGACTTGTAATCTACTTTTGTTCTCCAGAGGTTAGACCTTTCAACTGATCTTGAAAGAGACAGTGGGGAGGCAGTTTCTCACAGTCAACCGTGTACTGTGAAACAACAGGGAAATGACAGCTAGCGTTTAACAGTAACCAGCTAACTCCCTCTCGCAGTTTACATGCTTGAATGGCATTAGAATCTCTAGAGGGATGTGAAATGGGTATTCAATGACCTCTCTAAGGACCTACCTAAACGCAAAATCATTTTTACCTTCTTGAATTTGGGAGATACAAGGATGTGGACATCAGAATGTAAAAAAAATAAAGGATTATTGGGTGATTCTAGAAATGTAATATGTCATCTGTTCTGTCCTGCTTTTTCCATGGTACCAGGGCACAGATCCAACAGCCTTCTGCAGAGCGTTGATCTCAACATAGCGGCTGAGGATCAGGGAGGTGCAACTGTCCACCACGACCTCACAGCCACCTTTACACAGTGTACGTCCCCAACACTAATTCTGCCAATGACGCTCAACTATTTATTTAGGGAAACAGAATATATTAGAGCAGTTGTTTTTAACAAGGTTGATCATGCACATAAAGTTCTCTCAAGTGGGTGTGGGATAGGGGTAAAAACAGAAGCCTTTAGTCTTTATATAAAGGAAACTAGAGAGACAAATTGCACTTTGTGGGCCACAGATACCGAGGTCTCCACTGGGAAAGAGGTATTCTGACGTCAATGGAACAGAAGAGAGATCATATTGTGATATAAGGTAGAGCACAAGGGATCAGCAAGGAAGATGTTTTAAAACTATATCATCTGTCACCGGCAAACATTCATTTCTCCTCCATTTCAAACTTACTGTGTATGTATCCTGGCTGAGATACCTAGTTACACTTCCAGTCCATAATACATTGAATAGTCTCTTCCATCCTTGACATATGTGCTGGACTTGGTTTCATTGTATTTCCGATGAATCCCTGCAATACAACATTAAACGTCTCATCCGTTTGATATGGTGTTTTCTGAACAAACTAGCTAAGACATGAAGCTACAATTCACATCTTAGAAAAAAAGGTGCTAAGTAGAACTATATAGGGTTCTTTGGTTTGTCCCCATTGGGCAGGGGTGTCATAGGGGAACCCATTTTGGTGGTATGTAGAAACCTTTGCAGAGGGTTCTACCGAGAATCCTATATTTTGGTTTCTTCATAGAACCCCCTGTAAATTATTCTATATAGAACCCTCTATGAATGGTTCTGCCTAGAACCCCCTATAAATGGTTCCCCTGAGAACATTTTTATATTTGAAGGGTTCTTCGTAGAACCCTCTATGAACGGTTCCACCAGCCTTATTAGCCTTTATAATTAGACTTTTTATGACAATACATTACAAATATCATAATACATATATTTGAGGTCCTAGTTATACCCTAACACAGTGATGTTAGGAAACTCCAGGTTTCCAGGCTACATCAGACCTGCATGTCACATTATGCTGGCTTACAAAGTGATGTGTAATTCCTATTGGAATCCAGCCAGAGTGAGGACATCCAACAATTGGAATTAATCACCCTCAACCTGCATTCAGAATGACTACCAGTGAAAGGAGGATTGAGTAAGGACAGTACCTAAATCATCTAAACATCTCAGTAACGGGTGCAATAAATCCAAGTACTAACAGATTGGATTATTTTAGAAAAATGTATGTTATTTATCTTTGTGTGTAGATTCATATTAAACAACAAATGAATGTACATGCAATAAGAAAGATATTGAAACAAACAATTCTGAAAATCAACCAGCACTACAGTATGCTGGGAAATATAATAATGATGGGTGTGGTTCTGTGTTTTACTTTACACAGAGTAAATATGACAAAAGCACACTCAACTCTGGTTATGAACACTAACACTGTGGTTCTTTTACACCTGTGAGTGTCAAGTTAATTTAACTCCTGAATCAACACTATACATGTTACAGTGAAAAATCAACACTTGGTAAAACTGGCCAATTCGCTGTGTAACATACAATACACAGCTGGTTCACTTATTCCATTTTATTCTCCTACGCTCAGCTAAATAAAATCACAGAAAATAATCATTTGAAAGACAGAAATCCTGTCAAAAATATCCACTATGTCTACTGTTTATGTAAAATGATCAAGGGAATACCAGATACATGCACATATATTCCCATACAGGTAGTTTAAAACATTCTCAAACCTTTTTTTAGATGACTCACATCAGATGACTCACTCCTGATGTTAAAGTTCAAACACTGAGGTAAACACTAATGCTCGGTCACTATTTCAAATAAAGGAAAGACATACAATAAAAAAGCGGATTCAGATTCAGAAGGGTTCTATCTAGAACCCTTCTTACCTTCCAAATGATCTTTCTTGCATTCCAAAGAATCATCAAATAATCCTTTCTTCAAAAAACAGTTCTTAGGATGATACAAGTTCTAGGTAGAACCCTTTGCCTTACAAAGATCCCTCATCTCCCCAAAAAGGGTTCTTCAGATAAAAACTGTTCTTGGTAGAACCCTATCCCTCTGCACAGAACCCTTTTGGAACATATTTTTTTCTAATAGTGAAGTATTGGCATGAATTGTGTCACTCAGACAAGAAATCGGCCTTGAGTTTCAACTCTTTTAACTCTCTCTTTCTCTGAACCTTATATCAATTTACTCCAAATATCATGGCTATGTAAGATTTCTATAGTCTGAGAAAATGCTACACGTGTACAGTATATGATGAGAGACAGCACATGACATCAACGATGGAGGGTTTGATCCAGTATCAAAGGTCACCCTAAACATTTGAGGTGGGTTTTCCAGACTCTCCATAAAACTGAGCCTGGAAACACAATCATATTCAGGATGAACAAGAGATATCAAAACCAATGCATAATGGGTAAAGTATGACTTGAGTTACTGTGCATAAGGCAGTTACTGTGACCTTAACTGTCCATAAGCTCAAAAATCATACTTCTCTCAAATGTTGTGCACACATTTGTTTAAATACCTGTTAGTGACCATTTAAATGAAATGTCAAATGCGCAGGTCTAGACCTACAGTGAAATGTTTACTTACAAGCCCTTAAGAAAATTCCCCCCCAAAAAGAAGAGATAAGAATAACAAATAATTAAAGAGTAGCAGTAAATAACAGTAGCAGGGCTATATACATGGGGTACCGATACAGAGTCAATATGTCAATGTGCGGATGGCACCGGTGTCGAGGTAATTATGTGCATGCAGGTAGAGTTCTTAAAGTGGCTATGCATAGATAACAACAGAGAGTAGCAGCAGCATCGAGGGTGGGGGGGTGCAAATAGTCTGGGTAGCCATTTGATTAGCTGTTCGGGAGTCTTATGGCTTGGGGCTAGAAGTTGTTTAGAAGCCTCTTGGACCTAGACTTGGCGCTCCGGTACCGCTTCCCCTATGGTAGCAGAGAGAACAATCTATGACTAGGGTGGCTGGAGTCTTTGACAATTTTTAGGGCCATCCTCTGACACTGCCTGGTATAGAGGTCCTGGATAGCTGGAAGCTAGGCCATGGTGATGTACTGGGCCGTACGCACTACCCTCTGTAATGCATTGCAGTCAGAGTTCGAGAGGTTGCCATACCAGGCAGTCATGCAATCCGTCAGGATGCTCTCGATGGTGCAGCTGAAAAACCTTATGAGGATCAGTCTCCTGAGGGGGAATAGGTTTTGTTGTGTGCTTGGACCATGCTAGTTTGTTGGTGATATGGATGCCAAGGAACTTGAAGCTCTCAACCTGCTCCACTACAGCCCCGTCGATGAGAATGAGGGTATGCTAGGTCCTCCTTTTCCTGTTGTCCACAATCATCTCCTTTGTCTTGATCACGTTGAGGGGGAGGTTATTGTCCTGTCACCACATGGTCAGGTCTCTGAACTCTTCCCTATAGGCTTTCTCATCGTTGTCGGTGATCAGGCCTACCACTGTTGTATCATCTGCAAACTTAATGATGGTGTTGGAGTCGTGCCTGGCCGTGCAGTCATGAGTGAACAGGGAGTGCAGCAGGGGACTGAGCACGCACCCCTTACCACCTGGGGGTGGCCCGTCAGGAAGTCCAGGATCCAGTGGCAGAGGGAGGTGTTTAGTCCCAGGGTCCTGAGAGTAGTGATGAGCTTTGAGGTCACTATGGTGTTGAACGCTGAACTGTAGTCAATGAATAGCATTCTGACATAGGTGTTCCTTTTGTCCAGGTGGGAAAGGGCAGTTTGGAGTGCATTAGAGATTGCATCATATGTGGATCTGTTGGGGTGGTATGCAAATTGGAGTGGGTCTAGGGTTTCTGGGATAATGGTGTTGATGTGAGCCATGACCAGCTTTTCAAAACATTTCGTGGTAACAGATGTGAGTGCTACGGGTCAGTAGTCATTTAGGCAGGTTACCTTAGTATTCTTGGGTACAGGGACTATGGTGGTCTGCTTGAAACATGTTGGTATTACAGACTCAGACAAAGAGAGGTTGAAAATGCCAGTGAAGACGCTTGCTAGTTGGTCAGCGCATGCTCTGAGTACACGTCCTGGTAATACGTCTGGCCCAGTGGCCTTGTGAATGTTGACCTGTTTAAAGGTCTTACTCACATTGGCTGCGGAGAGCGTGATTACACAGTCGTGTGGAACAGCTGATGCTCTCATGCATGTTTCAGTTTTACTTCACGATTCGATCTTCGTCTTGTATTGACGCTTTGCCTGTTTGATGGTTTGTCAGATTTCTTATAAGCTTCCGGTTTAGAGTCCTCGCTCCTTGAAAGCGGCAACTCTACCCTTTAGCTCAGTGCGCATGTTGCCTGTAGTCCATGGCTTCTGGTTGGCGTATGAACGACCACTTTTTTATAGACCGAGTCACTGGTGCTGGAATCAGGAGGATAGAGTTATGGTCAGATTTGCCAAATGGAGGGCGAGGGAGAGCTTTGTACGAGTCTCTGTGTGGATTCAAAGTGGTATAGAATTGTTTTCCTTCTGGTTGCATATTTAACATGCTGATATAAATGAGATAAAACTGATTTAAGTTTCCCTGCATTAAAGTTCCTGACCACTAGGAGCGCCGCCTCTGGATGAGCGTTTTCCTGTTTGCTTTTGTCGGAATACAGCTCACTGAGTGCGTTTTTAGTGCCAGCCTCGGTCTGTGGTGGTATGTAGACAGCTATGAAAAATACAGCTGGATGAAAACAGATGAATGAAAATATAGATAAACTCTCTAGGTAGATAGTGTGGTCTACAGCTTATCATGAGATACTCTACCTCAGGCGAGCTAATCCCTGAGACTTCCTTAGATATCTTGCACCAGCTATTGTTTACACATAAGCATAGGCCCCCGCCTCGTGTCTTACCAGAGGCTGCTGCTCTGTCCGGCCGATAGAGTGTATAACCCACCAGCTGAAAGATAAGATATTTCAATTTTTAATGTCCCGTTGGTAGGATATACCTGCTTTCAGTTCATCCCATTTATTTTCCAGCGATTGAACAGTAGCTAGCAGAACGGAAGGCAAGGGCAGATTAGCCACTCGTCACCTGATCCTCACAAGACATCCTGATCTTTTTCCGCAAAACCTACGTTTCCTTTTCCAGTCGAATCACGTGGATTCGGGCCTGGTCGGGTTTCCATAGTATATCCCTCGCGTCCGACTCCTCGTCCAAATTGAGGTCAGTAATCCCAGTTCTGATGACCTGAAGCTTGTTTTGGTCATAAGTGATGGTAGCAGCAACATTATGTAACAAAACAAGTTACGAACAATGCGAAAAAAAAACTAACAAAATTGTATGGTTGGTTAAAAACCGATAAGACGGCAGCCCTACCTTTCGGCGCCATCTTTTACTTATCATTACACAGCTTTATTACACAATAAAATGCCCCTCTAAAATGTGCAGTTTTGTCACACAACACAATGCCAGAGATGTCTCAAGATTTGAGGAAGGATGTAATTTTTTACATTTACATTTAAGTCATTTAGCAGACGCTCTTATCCAGAGCGACTTACAAATTGGTGCATTCACCTTATGACATCCAGTGGAACAGCCACTTTACAATAGTGCATCTAAATATTTTAAGGGGGGGGGGGTGAGAAGGATTACTTTATCCTATCCTAGGTATTCCTTAAAGAGGTGGGGTTTCAGGTGTCTCCGGAAGGTGGTGATTGACTCCGCTGTCCTGGCGTCGTGAGGGAGTTTGTTCCACCATTGGGGAACCAGAGCAGCGAACAGTTTTGACTGGGCTGAGCGGGAACTGTACTTCCTCAGTGGTAGGGAGGCGAGCAGGCCAGAGGTGGATGAACGCAGTGCCCTTATTTGGGTGTAGGGCCTGATCAGAGCCTGGAGGTACTGAGGTGCCGTTCCCTTCACAGCTCCGTAGGCAAGCACCATGGTCTTAGCAGATGCGAGCTTCAACTGGAAGCCAGTGGAGAGAGCGGAGGAGCGGGGTGACGTGAGAGAACTTGGGAAGGTTGAACACTAGACGGGCTGCGGCGTTCTGGATGAGTTGTAGGGGTTTAATGGCACAGGCAGGGAGCCCAGCCAACAGCGAGTTGCAGTAATCCAGACGGGAGATGACAAGTGCCTGGATTAGGACCTGCACCCCGCTTCCTGTGTGAGGCAGGGTCGTACTCTGCGGATGTTGTGGAGCATGAACCTACAGGAACGGGCCACCGCCTTGATGTTAGTTGAGAACGACAGGGTGTTGTCCAGGATCACGCCAAGGTTCTTGGCGCTCTGGGAGGGAGGACACAATGGAGTTGTCAACCGTGATGGCGAGATCATGGAACGGGCAGTCCTTCCCCGGAGGAAGAGCAGCTCCACTTGCCGAAGTTCGGCTTGAGGTGGTGATCCGTCATCCACACTGATATGTCTGCCAGACATGCAGAGATGCGATTCGCCACCTGGTCATCAGAAGGGGAAAGGAGAAGATTAATTGTGTGTCGTCTGCATAGCAATGATAGAGAGACCATGTGAGGTTATGACAGAGCCAAGTGACTTGGTGTATAGCGAGAATAGAGAGGGCCTAGAACAGAGCCTGGGGGACACCAGTGGTGAGAGCGCGTGGTGAGGAGACAGATTCTCGCCACACCTGGTAGGAAGCGACCTGTCAGGTAGGACGCAATCCAAGCGTGGGCCGCGCCGGAGATGCCCAACTCGGAGAGGGTGGAGAGGAGGATCTGATGGTTCACAGTATCGAAGGCAGCCGATAGGTCTAGAAGGATGAGAGCAGAGGAGAGAGTTAGCTTTAGCGGTGAGCGCTCCCGTGATACAGAGAAGAGCAGTCTCAGTTGGAATGACTAGTCTTGAAACCTGACTGATTTGGATCAAGAAGGTCATTCTGCGAGAGATAGCGGGAGAGCTGACCAAGGACGGCACGTTCAAGAGTTTTGGAGAGAAAAGAAAGAAGGGATACTGGTCTGTAGTTGTTGACATCGGAGGGATCGAGTGTAGGTTTTTTCAGAAGGGGTGCAACTCTCGCTCTCTTGAAGACGGAAGGGACGTAGCCAGCGGTCAGGGATAAGTTGATGAGCGAGGTGAGGTAAGGGAGAAGGTCTCCGGAAATGGTCTGGAGAAGAGAGGAGGGGATAGGGTCG
>NW_025744431.1:0-10753 GCF_021184085.1 Oncorhynchus gorbuscha | reverse complement strand
GAGATAATATTGCCCTCGTTTTGGCGGATGAGAGAGCATACATTTGATCCTGATAACTCTTCCTCAGTGAGGCGGAGGGAGAGGCAGCCATTGAAGCTAATGACAGCACTTTATTCCGCATCACTCTGTTGGCTCCCCCCTGGTTGCCCTCCACTTCCTTAGGCTTTGGGCTGATTACACAGCCAGATTGACGCCTGTCATCACCCCCCTGGGAATGGGAACATTGAACTAGTAGTCTCTAAACATATAAAACCAATGGAACCTGCAGTCAGCCACAGCTACACTAACTTTCATCTTGGAATGTTTTCAAACACCATGAGGATCATGGTAGCTTTGGACAGTTGAGTTGATGAGGAGTAGATTTATTCGTAGCAGGACTTGGATCTTGCCGTTGCCTTCCATCCGTCCTGATTTCATGGTCATAGCCACTCAGATCAGTGGGAGGAGAGGGAGAGGGAGAGAGGGAGGAGACAGTAGTCGGGAGCTAAAGAGAGGTCTCTCCATCTTCTGTTCTCCCCTTCCCTTCCCTTTCTGTGTGTGTGTGTACTACTATGTGGCATTAGAACGTTCATGCTTTCTTCAAAGAGAATAAGAGGGGTTGGGGTCAATTCCATTTAAATTCCAGTCAATTCAAGAAGTACAGTGATATTCCAATTATTTCCAATATTTTTCAATTTTGAAAATGTGGATTTGGAATTGAAATTGGAATTTGTTTTACTTTCTAAATTGACTAGAATTTAAATGGTATTCAAAACCACAAATATACTGCTTGTTTTTAAGTCACCAATTTTGCTCTGAGCAAGATATACCACAAATTCACATAGTGTGACAGTAGATTTAGATTTTATTAGGATCCCCATTAGCCGACGCTAATGGTGACAGCTAATCTTACTGGGGGTCCGACACATTACAAAATACATTACAGACAAAATACATTACAATTGACACACTGTACATTTAAAACATTTATGTGTGTGTGTGTGTGTGTGTGTGTGTGTGTGTGTGTGTGTGTGTGTGTGTGTCTATATGATGTCAGTACATACACACAAAAACTAGGTCACATGGGGAAGAGGCATTGTGCCTTATTTGTTTTTTAAAACCAGGTTTGCGCTATATGATATGGAAGGGAGTTCCATTTAATCTTGGCTTCGTATAATACTGTATGTTTCCTTGAATTTGTTCTGGACCTGGGAACTGTGAAAAGACCCCTGGTGGAATGTCTGGTGGGGTAAGTGTGCGTGTCAGTGCTGTGTGTAAATTGACTATGCAAACAATTTGGAATTTCCAACGCATTAAGGTTTCTTATAAAAACAAGAAGTGATGCAGTCAGTCTTTCCTCAACTCTGAGCCAAGAGAGACGGTTCATGCATAGTATTGTTGATATCACTCCTCTGATTTAGGACTTCTGAGCGGCACAGCGGTCTAAGGCACTGCATCTCAGTGCAAGAGGTGTCACTACAGACCCTGGTTTGATCCAGGGCTGTATCACATCCGGTTGTGATCGGGAGTCTCATAGGAAGACGCACAATTGGCTCAGCGTCATCTCGGTTAGGGGAGGGTTTGGCCTGGGTAAAATAAGAATTTGTTCTTAACTGACTTGCCTAGTAAAATAAAGGTTTAATAAAATAGAAATGACAATGAAATGTAAAACTTGCTGCTTTGTTCTGGGTCAGCTGCAGCTTCACTAGGTTCTTCTCTGCAGCACTCGACCATATGACTGGACAATATTGAAGATAAGATAAAACTACAGCCTTCAGGACTTGATTTGTGGAGTGTGGTGTCAAAAAAGGCATCTCTTTATCACAGACAGACCTTTTCCCCATTTTTACAACCATTGAATCTATATCTTTTCACCATGGCAGTTTATAATCTAAGGTAACACCAAGTACCAACAGTCACACCATTTATTACCAGATTCAGCTGAGGTCTAGATCTTGGAGATGTATTTGTGTCCATGTACACTTTTTTGGTTACTACATGATTCCATATGTATTATTTCGTAGTTTTGATGTCTTCACTATTCTTCTACAATGCATGTTTTTGAACAACAAGTTATGGTCAATGATAAAGAAAGGCCGAACTGTAATCTAACAGTACAGCTCCCACAATCTTCTTATTATAAATGTATTTCAACCAATCATCAGTCATTTGTGTCAGTTCAGCACATGCTGAGTGCCCTTTTCTATAATCATGCTGAAAGTCGGTTGTTAATTTGTTTACAGAGAAATTGCATTGTATTTAGTCACACAATCTTTTCCAACAGTTTGCTGAGAGCTGGCAGCAAGCTGATAGGTTGGCTGAAAGAACCAGTAAAGGCTGCTTTACCATTCTTGGGTAGCGGAATGAATTTGGCTTCCCTCCAGGCCCGAGGACAAACATTTTCCTCTAGGCTCAGATTAAAGATATTACAGATAGGAGTGGCTATAGAGGCAGCTACAATCCTCAATAGTTTTCAATCTAAGTTGTCAATGCCAGGAGGGTTGTCTTTATTGACCAATAACAACAACAACAAAATATCCACTAAGTATGCTGCACTATAGTTCACAACAGATTTGAAAGTGCTAAGCTTTCTCACCTAAAGCTTCTTTTTAATTGACTGAGAATGAGAATTGTGTTGAACGAGAAGGAAATGAATAGATAGATGACCCTAATGGAAGGAAATGAATAGATAGATGACCCTAATGGAAGGAAATGAATAGATAGATGACCCTAATGGAAGGAAATGAATAAATAGATGACCCTAATGGAAGGAAATGAATAAATAGATGACCCTAATGGAAGGAAATGAATAGATAGATGACCCCAATGGAAGGAAATGAATAGATAGATGACCCCAATGGAAGGAAATGAATAGATAGATGACCCTAATGGAAGGAAATGAATAGATAGATGACCCCAATGGAAGGAAATGAATAGATAGATGACCCTAATGGAAGGAAATGAATTAATAGATGACCCTAATGGAAGGAAATGAATAGATAGATGACCCTAATGGAAGGAAATGAATAGATAGATGACCCTAATGGAAGGAAATGAATTAATAGATGACCCTAATGGAAGGAAATGAATTAATAGATGACCCTAATGGAAGGAAATGAATAGATAGATGACCCTAATGGAAGGAAATGAATAGATAGATGACCCTAATGGAAGGAAATGAATAGATAGATGACCCTAATGGAAGGAAATGAATAGATAGATGACCCTAATGGAAGGAAATGAATAAATAGATGACCCTAATGGAAGGAAATGAATAGATAGATGACCCCAATGGAAGGAAATGAATAGATAGATGACCCCAATGGAAGGAAATGAATAGATAGATGACCCTAATGGAAGGAAATGAATTAATAGATGACCCTAATGGAAGGAAATGAATAGATAGATGACCCTAATGGAAGGAAATGAATAGATAGATGACCCTAATGGAAGGAAATGAATAGATAGATGACCCTAATGGAAGGAAATGAATAGATAGATGACCCTAATGGAAGGAAATGAATAGATAGATGACCCTAATGGAAGGAAATGAATAGATAGATGACCCTAATGGAAGGAAATGAATAGATAGATGACCCTAATGGAAGGAAATGAATAGATAGATGACCCTAATGGAAGGAAATTAAGTGTGAAAAATACATTTACTCAAGCATTTTGAAGGCAGCGCCACCATATTCAAATAAAAGAAAACATTATTTCATAGATTGTTATTACAGCAAATGGTTTCATTTGAGACATCCTGCTCATGTGTGTACAGTAGGAAATGGGACATTCACATTCTTTGGTAAGGCAGACAAATAACAAAGGTAGCAAAGCAGAACGGTATTATTGTAGCTGTATAGAAAAATACTGTACATGTTGGAGCACTGAAACACCCTTTCTGTTTTCTGACAGCAAACGTCCAAGAACAAAGATCCTTAATTTGTATGTTTTGCTTTGCTATTGGAATCACTATATTTTTTCCAATGAGTCATTGTTTTGTCAATAGAGCCCCTAGTCATATGTTATGATTACTAGGGGTTTAACTGTTTATTTAGGGCTAGTCCATCGCAGCACAGTAGCTGCATTACTCTAGCGTGTAGCTATCATGCTAATAGTGGTGCTCTGTGCCTCTGCTTTGGTTCCGCTCCAGCTAAAGGTTGTGTCCGATGAGCTTATTGGAGCCATTAAGCCACAGTTTGTTCAAAGCCTGTCTGAAGGACGACCGCTCAATGAGCTGGAACACAGAGAGAGGCCATAATAAATGAAAATATAAAGTTGTGGTTCCACTTAATGAAGCAAAAGGGCAGATGGAGAGTATCTGAATGAGGGCAGGTATTCAAACTTCAACTTAATAAACTGTTTTCCTTTCCACTCAAAGACTGCTGCCTTCCAGAGAGGAGAGCAAGTGGTAATCTTTTGATACTTTTCAAGGGAATTGTCCACTTTTCTTTCAGCCTTTCAGTCATTTCTTAATTTCGATGTGCTTTTAATTTTTTGTTGTTGCTTTCTACACTATTATTTTGTACAATCCAACTTGCCAAACCATTTTTTACACTTGCAGTACCATGCTTATGTAATTATTTATCTTCTCCATCCTTTCTTTTTCTGTCTTTCTTTCTAACACCCCTTACCACCTGCACCATATCCTCACCAACAGCAGGCAGGCATCGCCTCAGCCCATTGATCATTCTGACTCATAATAGTCCAGGTCCCTAATTACAATTGTCTGGCCAGCCCAGTCATTTACATTACTTTACTATGCATTCAATCCAGCTGTAAGACCTCCTAAGGAGGGGATGAGAAGAGTCTGTCATGTAAAGCCATCTTGTGATGGCAGCGTTGTAACCTCAGACAAGAGGAAAACCGCTATTGATTTTCTTGTCTAGTGCCTCTCTTGAATAGTAAGGAAATGAAGGCCTGGATATTAGAGGATTGGTGTCCATCATCAGCTTCTCTGGAGCCTGTCCTCTCTGATTAATTCTCTCTCTCTGATGACTCCATTGATATACAGCTGTAGTGGGGAGGAATTCCCTGTGATTTTTCACCTATGGTTTTGATGTAAACAGAAATACTGGTACACAGAATGTACACAATGTACTCTAAAGCAGGGTTCGTCAACTAGGTTTGGACTTTTTCTGGGCTAATAGTCGGCGGGCCAGAACATAATTAGCATAATTAGCATATAATATTAGCACAACAAATTGAACATTTTTAGCACATCTGATACATAATACATTCAGTCACAATAGCACAATCATTTTGATCTGATTACACTCATAAAATCACTAATGTCTCTATTCAATTATTATTTATATATATATTTCTCAGTGCGTTGATTGGTGGGGAAAACAGGTATGATCAAATAAAATCAAACTTTATTTGCCACATGCGCCGAAAGGTGCTTGAACAAAGTACTGAGTCAAGGGTCTGATTACTTATGTAAATTTGCTAACATTTCAAACAAATTTGCTAAAATTTCTAAAAAACAGTTTTGGTTTGTCATTATGGGGATTGCGAGTAGATTGATGAGGGAAAAACAACAATTTGATACATTTTAGAACAAGGCTGTAATGTAACAAAATGTGGAAAAAGTCAAGGGGTCTGAATACTTTCCGAATGCACTGTATGACTGTATTTATTATTCTAAATACCAACATTATTATGAGTGCTTATCCAGGGCTATTTAGTTGTCATGCTGACAGTCTTTTCTGTTTGTTCTGCCGTTACAACAGCAGGCTATTCCGAGTCTCCGATACAGCCATTCAGACACAGACATTGGCTTTTATTTTTTTATGTTTTATGTAGGATGCTACATTTTTGGCCAGATGCAATTGTAAGTAAGACTAATAAAACTATTATCACTTCTATTAGAATATGTAACAGTATTTTTTTTATTGTGAAAGATAACTGGCTGTGGTAGGCTAAGTTATTTTATATAGGTCTAGGCTCAGAAGAAATAGACTCCAATTAAGCCCTCTTGTTGTTTGTTAAGTCAAACTAAAATGAAGATTATTGTTGAAATGAATTACTCGACTGGTGTAGTTTTTCTCCATCTGTTGTTGTGTGCCACTTGCATCACAAGCTAGCTATATTTTCAGCACCGGGTGCTGTTTACCTCCTATTGATTGCGCTGCGGATGCAGTTGTACATTTCAGCACCACAAGATCGTCCGCTGCCAACTTTATTAGTTGACTGTCTCATTAATTAAGTTCAAATGTAACTTTTGCATTATTTAGGTAGGGTAACTTCCTTCTTGGGACATTGCATTTGGGACTTTTTGCATCTAATTAATTTGGGAGGCTTTTGGGGGCAAAATACTATTTCTGGTGGGGCAGATTTGGCCCGCGGGCCCCCAGTTGGGAAACCCTTCTGTACAGGATCTCAGTGCTAAGCAGAGGTTTCTTCCAATCAGAATATCACATAAAATACTGTACCATTTACTTTGGCTAAGGAATGAAAAGGAATAGTTAAGAGATGCCCTCAGTAGTGGCAGATTGAGTGAGACATAATTTCAGGTATCATGCTGCAGAACTGCTCTACAATTTATCTGATTGGCTCAATCAATTGTTTGCTCCCACTTTAACCACCTCTCTTCAACAATTTCTCTTCTCAGTGAGACATTGTATTTTTTTTGCCTCATTCTATCCTGTCCTGGCTAAGTGGTGTGTAGCTCATTCTATCCTGCCCTGGCTATGTGTTGTGTATCTCATTCTATCCTGCCCTGGTTATGTGGTGTGTAGCTTATTCTATCCTGCCCTGGCTATGTGGTGTGTATCTCATTCTATCATGCCCTGGCTATGTGGTGTGTATCTCATTCTATCCTGCCCTGGCTATGTGTTGTGTATCTCATTCTATCCTGCCCTGGCTATGTGGTGTGTAGCTCATTCTATCCTGCCCTGGATATGTGGTGTGTAGCTCATTCTATCCTGCCCTGGCTATGTGGTGTGTATCTCATTCTATCCTGCCCTGGCTATGTGGTGTGTATCTTATTCTATCCTGCCCTGGCTATGTGTTGTGTATCTCATTCTATCCTGCCCTGGCTATTTGGTGTGTAGCTCATTCTATCCTGCCCTGGATATGTGGTGTGTAGGTCATTCTATCCTGCCCTGGCTATTTGGTGTGTAGCTCATTCTATCCTGCCCTGTATATGTGGTGTGTAGCTTATTCAAATCAAATCAAATCAAATTTTATTTGTCACATACACATGGTTAGCAGATGTTAATGCGAGTGTAGCGACATGCTTGTGCTTCTAGTTCCGACAATGCAGTGATAACCAACAAGTAATCTAACTAACAATTCCAAAACTACTGTCTTATACACAGTGTAAGGGGATAAGGAATATGTACATAAGGATATATGAATGAGTGATGGTACAGAGCAGCATACAGTAGATGGTATCGAGTACAGTATATACATATGAGATGAGTGTGTAGACAAAGTAAACAAAGTGGCATAGTTAAAGTGGCTAGTGATACATGTATTACATAAGGATGCAGTCGATGATGTAGAGTACAGTATATACATATGCATATGCGATTAATAATGTAGGGTAAGTAACATTATATAAGGTAGCATTGTTTAAAGTGGCTAGTGATATATTTACATCATTTCCCATCAATTCCCATTATTAAAATGGCTGGAGTTGGGTCAGTGTCAATGACAGTGTGTTGGCAGCAGCCACTCAATGTTAGTAGTGCACAGCGTTGTACGAGATCTTCAGTTTCTTGGCAATTTCTCGCATGGAATAGCCTTCATTTCTCAGAACAAGAATAGACTGATGAGTTTCAGAAGAAAGGTCTTTGTTTCTGGCCATTTTGAGCCTGCAAACGAACCCACAAATGCTGATGCTCTGGATACTCAACTAGTCTAAAGAAGGACAGTTTTATTGCCTCTATAATCATAAGAACAGTTTTTAGCTGTGCTAACATAATTGCAAAAGGGTTTTCTAATGATCAATTAGCCTTTTAAAATGATAAACTTGGATTAGCTAACACAACGTGCCATTGGAATACGGGAGTGATGGTTGCTGATAATGGGCCTCTGTACGACCAATGTAGATATTCCATAACAAATCTGCCATTTCCAACTACAATAGTCATTTACCAATTTGTAAGTCGCTCTGGATAAGAGCGTCTGCTAAATGACTTAAATGTAAATGTAAATGTTTAACAGTCTGATGGCCTTGAGATAGAAGCTGTTTTTCAGTCTCTCGGTCCCAGCTTTGATGCACCTGTACTGACCTCGCCTTCTGGGTGATAGCGGGGTGAACAGGCAGTGGTTCGGGTGGTTGATGTCCTTGATGATCTTTATGGCCTTCCTGTAACATCGGGTGGTGTAGGTGTCCTGGAGGGCAGGTAGTTTGCCCCCGGTGATGCGTTGTGCAGTCCTCACTACCCTCTGGAGAGCCTTACGGTTGAGGGCGGAGCAGTTGCCGTACCAAGCGGTGATACAGCCCGCCAGGATGCTCTCGATTGTGCATCTGTAGAAGTTTGTGAGTGCTTTTGGTGACAAGCCGAATTTCTTCAGCCTCCTGAGGTTGAAGAGGCGCTGCTGCGCCTTCTTCACTACGCTGTCAGTGTGAGTGGACCAATTCAGTTTGTCTGTGATGTGTATGCCGAGGAACTTAAAACTAGCTACCCTCTCCACTACTGTTCCATCGATGTGGATAGGGGGGTGTTCCCTCTGCTGTTTCCTGAAGTCCACAATCATCTCCTTAGTTTTGTTGACGTTGAGTGTGAGGTTATTTCCTGACACCACACTCCGAGGGCCCTCACCTCCTCCCTGTAGGCCGTCTCGTCGTTGTTGGTAATCAAGCCTACCACTGTTGTGTCGTCCATAAACTTGATGATTGAGTTGGAGGCGTGCGTGGCCACGCAGTCGTGGGTGAACAGGGAGTACAGGAGAGGGCTCAGAACGCACCCTTGTGGGGCCCCGTGTTGAGGATCAGCGGGGGAGGAGATGTTGTTGCCTACCCTCACTACCTGGGGGCGGCCTGTCAGGAAGTCCAGTACCCAGTTGCACAGGGCGGGGTCGAGACCCAGGGTCTCGAGCTTGATGACAAGCTTGGAGGGTACTATGGTGTTGAATGCCGAGCTGTAGTCGATGAACAGCATTCTCACATAGGTATTCCTCTTGTCCAGGTGGGTTAGGGCAGTGTGCAGTGTGGTTGAGATTGCATCGTCTGTGGACCTATTTGGGCGGTAAGCAAATTGGAGTGGGTCTAGGGTGTCAGGTAGGGTGGAGGTGATATGGTCCTTGACTAGTCTCTCAAAGCACTTCATGATGACGGAAGTGAGTGCTACGGGCCCGGTAGTCGTTTAGCTCAGTTACCTTAGCTTTCTTGGGAACAGGAACAATGGTGGCCCTCTTGAAGCATGTGGGAACAGCAGACTGGTATAGGGATTGATTGAATATGTCCGTAAACACACCGGCCAGCTGGTCTTCGCATGCTCTGAGGGCGCGGCTGGGGATGCCGTCTGGGCCTGCAGCCTTGCGAGGGTTAACACGTTTAAATGTCTTACTCACCTCGGCTGCAGTGAAGGAGAGACCGCATGTTTTCGTTGCAGGCCGTGTCAGTGGCACTGTATTGTCCTCAAAGCGGGCAAAAAAGTTATTTAGTCTGCCTGGGAGCAAGACATCCTGGTCCGTGACTGGGCTGGGTTTCTTCTTGTAGTCTGTGATTGACTGTAGACCCTGCCACATGCCTCTTGTGTCTGAGCCATTGAATTGAGATTCCACTTTGTCTCTGTACTGACGCTTAGCTTGTTTAATAGCCTTGCGGAGGGAATAGCTGCATTGTTATATTCGGACATGTTACCAGACACCTTGCACTGATTAAAAGCCGTGGTTCGCGCTTTCAGTTTCACGCGAATGCTGCCATCAATCCACGGTTTCTGGTTTGGGAATGTTTTTATCGTTGCTATGGGAACGACATCTTCGACGCACGTTCTAATGAACTCTCACACCGAATCAGCGTATTCGTCAATATTTCCATCTGACGCAATACGAAACATGTCCCAGTCCACGTGATGGAAGCAGTCTTGGAGTGTAGAGTCAGCTTGGTCTGACCAGCGTTGGACAGACCTCAGAGTGGGAGCCTCTTGTTTTAGTTTCTGCCTGTAGGCAGGGATCAGCAAAATGGAGTCGTGGTCAGCTTTCCCGAAAGGGGGGCGGGGCAGGGCCTTATATGCGTCGCGGAAGTTAGAGTAACAATGATCCAAGGTTTTACCACCCCTGGTTGCGCAAGGGGATAGAATATCTCATATTCTATCATGCCCTGGCTATGTGTTGTGTATCTCATTCTATCCTGCCCTGGTTATGTGGTGTGTAGCTTATTCTATCCTGCCCTGGCTATGTGGTGTGTATCTCATTCTATCATGCCCTGGCTATGTGGTGTGTATCTCCTTCTATCCTGCCCTGGCTATTTGGTGTGTAGCTCATTCTATCCTGCCCTGGATATGTGGTGTGTAGCTCATTCTATCCTGCCCTGGCTATTTGGTGTGTAGCTCATTCTATCCTGCCCTGGATATGTGGTGTGTAGCTCATTCTATCCTGCCCTGGATATGTGGTGTGTAGCTCATTCTATCCTGCCCTGGCTATGTGGTGTGTAGCTCATTCTATCCTGCCCTGGATATGTGGTGTGTAGCTCATTCTATCCTGCCCTGGCTATTTGGTGTGTAGCTCATTCTATCCTGCCCTGGATATGTGGTGTGTAGCTCATTCTATCCTGCCCTGGATATGTGGTGTGTAGCTCATTCTATCCTGCCCTGGC
>NW_025744430.1:1717-40000 GCF_021184085.1 Oncorhynchus gorbuscha | reverse complement strand
ACTACTGCAAGATACAATATGTGAACTTCTCGTTGTGTGGCCTCAACATACATCCTGTTCTCTTGTCACTGTAAATAAAAACTCTTTAAAACATTTTGTGTTTGGATTATAAGCAGTGGTGTTTATTATCGACAAATGGACTACAGGGTGTTAGGCAATATGGATGGTCACAGCAAAAAAAAGGAAAGATGCATTGAAGTAGTAGCTCATTGCTTCTTGACCCATGCCTTCAACAAGAGGCCCACACTAGTAGTTTGTGAGAAAGCAATCCACAGCCCAGATGCAGTTGATGCTTCCCATCAGTGACATGTGGATCTCTGACTGAAACATCTTGTTCAGATTCATTCTGCCAATTAATGTCCCAATGTGGAATCTAAGATGGGCAATCTCTTGCGTTTGATGGACGTGTGCTGCTGGCATTTGGCTCTGTTTAGACCAAGGGTGGATGGTAGACATTGCCTGGCACACCGTTATCAATCAAGAACCCCATGCCTGCCATCACTGCCATGTCTTCAGTGAGAAAGACAAACAGTCCTGATTGTTTGAATAGCTCTATGACTAATGGAGCCAGCATACAATTCTGACACAAAAGGAACTGCTCCGTGTGGGGCCATCCCAAGCAGGCTTTTCAAGGTCAGTGGGACTTGTAATGAGAGTACATCTCACTGTGTAGAGGGAGACTGGCTGCTGTCACCTCAACTCGGTACGGTCAATGATGACTTGGGTGTCTGGATACTTACTGAACTCCTTGGCAACACAGCCTTGACACATTCCAAAAACATCCATATAGAGACATACCCCAGCAGAATGTAAAGGTAGTTGGCCCATGTGACAACGAGTGATGAATGTCAAATCGGTCAGCGAGGTCCATCTCAGTTGACCCCAAGGACAAGTACATGAGGAAGAGGAACAGCTCATCCAGCATGGGTAGGGCATGTCTCTGTAGGACAAATGCACAGATCCCAAATATATTTACAGTAGACTATAGCTTTAAGCTGAGGTGAAGAGTAATGTTGGTAAGACAATACAGTTAATCAGAAACGGGAGGACTTACTGAGTAGGGATATGGAAGTGTCACCTCATTCCTCAGCTTGGTTTTCCTTGCTCGTGTGACACGGGCAATTTTTGCAGTTGATGGTTTGATGAGAGACAAAAAGGCCATCAGATGGTCATACGAGGCAAATCTACATGGGAAGAAAGATTTATAGGAGGTATTTACTCACAAGTCTAACATTGAATGTAGTATCATAAATCTAAGCTATAAATGCTGGTAGCTAGGGAAAACGGTGCCAGAAAGCAAACAGTGTAAAATTTATAATGTAACAATACTAAGCATGGATAGGTTTACCCACCTTGTGAAGGACTCGATCTGTGCATTTGATTATACAAATCGCTGAAGCCCAAAACGACTTTTCACAGTCAACTCCTCTACTTTGTTCCGTAGGTCCTCAGTCTCTTCCCCCTCAATCAAAACCAGGTCAACTGCAGCGGGCCCAGGCACTGCACAGTAGTCGTGGTCATGGTAGCTATCCATCTTTTCATCCTCTCCATCTTCAACATGGTTGTCCTCTACACATCCAGTCCTTGGTCTCTCTGTTCTCTCCCAAACACTTGCTCTTGCTTGGACATGGTAGTTATTCCACAAGATGTCGAAGACCACTAATATCATTAACGTTAGCTAGGTACTGATAGCTAACGTTTGCGAGCTAAGAGACAAAAAAGACACAGAACACAATCGAATCACATAAATCGCTAAATGAACAGAAACACAATTTTTAAAAAGAATGATAAAAAAACATGATAGAAATATGATTATATTAATATACTGAGGTAATGATAAAACGGGCGACTTCAAAGTTAGTATGGCTACAATCAGGGCGACAAGAAGCTATGTATCGGGTAGGACGTAGAGCGGAAGTGGGCATTGCTACATTGTGCAAAAAGTCTATTGGCATGCTGACTGCCGCAATGAGCACCAGAGCAGTTGTCAGAGAAGTTAATGTTCATTTCTCTACCATAAGCCATACCAACTCTCGTTTTTAGAGATTTTGGCAGTACAGCCAACTTGCTTCACAACCTCAGACCACGTGTATGGTGTTGTGTTGGTGAGTGGTTTGCTGCCCCATGGTGGCGGTGGGGTTACGGCGTGCACAGGCACAAACTACGGAAAATAAACACAATTGCATTTATTGATGACAATTTGAAAGCACAAATATACCATGACGAGATCCTGAGGCCCATTGTTGTGTCACTCATCCGCCGCCATCACTTCATGCATGATCGTTCATATTGCAAGGATCTGTACACAATTACAAGATGATGAAAATGTCCCAGTTCCTTCATGGCCTGCATACTCAACAGACATGTCACCCATTAGGTTTGTGATGCACTGGATCGATGTGTGCGACAGCGTGTTCCAGTCCCTGCAAATATCCATTAACTTCGGACAGCCATTTTAAAGGAATGGGACAACATTCCACAGGCCACAATCAACAGTCTGATCAACTCTATGCAGAGGACTGTTTTTTTTTAAGGGTAACATCAAACGTAACATCACTACAGATCGGCAGTTACAAACTCTGCCAGAGACCAGAAATTACACATGGGTTATGCGCACAGGGATGGGTAGCGTCTGTAAAGCCTACAGAAAGAGGAGCGGATTGGGATAGGAAACACACATATACTGTAGTTGCCAGACACCAAAAAATGTATCTGAAAATAACTAGGTAAGATGCTTAAGTGAAAGAGTGATGTGGATCCTTCTCTCTGTCCTTCCTCAAATAACTTGGCAGAAGATAGGATGAAATAATACTAATACAAATAGCTAATTTACTTGCAAAGGCGAAACACACACCTCCGAGTACTAATTGCCTAAGGAGAGGAGAAACCACTCGCTCTCCAATAGAGACACTTATTATGAAAACAAAAAGTAGATGGGCCTAGCTAGCAAAAAGACAGTACTAGAAAACAACAGATGAAGACTATATGCTCAAGCACTATTGAGCACAGCTGCAGCAATTACTGACTCAATGATTTGACAGGTGACTTACCTATAGGGGTGGTGGGTGGGAATGCAGTTTTTCGTGCGGTTTTCCTCGATTAAAATTTGTTTCTGTTTTTGTTGCTCAACCGCTACTACTATTTCAATACAATAGACAACCATTACATTTAGGCCTTTGTGTAGGCCTTTACAATATCAGGATATAGCAATAAAACAATTTTACAATAATAATTTGCAATGAAATGTTTATGAATTTTTTTACCTATATTTAACTAGGCAAGCCAGTTTAGAACGAATTCTTATTTAGAATGATGGCCTATCCTGGCCAAACCCGGACGAAGATGGGACAATTGTGCGCCACCCTATTGGACTTCCAATCATGGCCGGATGTGATGCAGCCCGGATTGAATGATATAGAGCAGCCTTTCTTAAAGTATGGGTTGCGACCAAAAGTGGGTTGCGGACCTGTTAATGGTGGGCTGCGAAGTGTCACAGTAAATGTTTAATTATTTATTTAATTACTGGAATTGCTTTGCTTCGCAGCCTGCTTTGCAGCTCTCTCTGTTTCATCTCTGCTCAGTTTGGCAGGTGCGCGAGTGTGCTTCACCAGATATTTTTTCTGCAATTGTCTTGAAGATCACTCCACGACACACACAATGCAGCGCTGTCGTTCAAGCCATTGTCTTGTTATTCCCACTCGCCATCACTCACCGCTGACATGAAATGGACTCATGCTAGAGTTTCTCTCTCTTTCATAAAAACGTATAATGAGGAGCTCCCACAATGCGTTTTGTGTGGGGAAGTGCCCTAGTAATGAGTCTCTCATAACGAACAAATTAATAAAACGACACGTCCTGACCAAACATCCACATCATGACTGTAAACCCAGGGAGTTCTTTCAGAACAGAGCAGAATGTTTCAGGAAACAGTGCTTCGACAGTGGAAAAGTAAATCAACTAGCAAGGTATTGTTGTCATTTTATAACAGTTGATGATAAGCAGAAGTAAGGGAGTACTAACTAACTCTTATAGTACTCGATGTGAGTTTCTTTCAAACAATGCCCTGCCCCTGTACACAGCTAATGGCTAACATTCGCCAAAGCAAGCTAGCTACTGATAGTGCAACCCTATTAACAGTGCAGATGAAGATGAAGAATGATCAGGCCTACTGTACATCTTACTGTAGAAATGATTGTTGAAAACTAGTCTAGGCTGGAACTGTTGCTGTTAAAACACAATAATAATTTGTATTAACTGGAATAAACTGATTGACGCAAGATGCTTTTTGAGACTCACACAGTTCTGGGTTGCTCATCTACAACAGGTAGCGGTCTCCTACCTGACTGAGAAGCAATAGATGTTGTGGTCCAGTTTGGCACCACATACCTATGCGAGTCAGGGTTCTCAACTCTGACATACTTAAAAACAAGTACTGAAACACTTTCAAGGCTGAGCATGACCTCAGTGTTGCACTGTCAAAAACAGAGCCCAGAATATGCAGTCATTAGGACTGTGTGTGTGTGTTTTCTAGTCTACATCTGTGTGATGTGATTAATCAGTTTATTCCAGTTCAGAATAAAAAACAATATGTATTGTATTTTAACAGCAACAGCTCCAACCTAGACTTTCTTTCAACATTAATTTCTACAGTAAGATGTACAGTAGGCCTGATCATTCTTCATCTGTACTGTTACTTAGGGTTTGCAACGTTCGTCGTTAAGGGTAGACCAAGGCGCAGCGTGATTTGGGTTCATCATATTTTATTAAAATGTGAACCAGCAAAAAAACAATAAAACGAACGAAAAGCTTAGGAGTACAACCTATGCAACAAACAAAGACAAGATCCCACAACAGAAGTTGGGAGAAAGGGCTGCCTAAGTATAATCCCCAATCAGAGACAATGATAGACAGCTCCCTCTGATTGGGAACCATACTCGGCCAACAAAGAACTATAAACATAGATTTCCCACCATAGTCACACCCTGACCTACCAAATAGATAATTTAAAGGATCTCTAAGGTCAGGGCGTGACAGGGTTTCACTATCAATCACGATCAATCAGTTTATTCCAGTTCTGAATGAAAATTATTTATTGTATTTTAACAGCAACAGTTACAATCTAGACAGATATGTAAGACTGTTTTTAATGGGGGAAAGAAACATTAAATGTTTATTTTAGTTTTATTTTAATATCATTATTTGTTTTTGTCTATATTGCACATGTCTTTATGTATAGTTTGATATTGTTCTAAGCTTGGGTCCCAGGAAAACACAGAATTTCTCATTTGGGTCCCATGTTGAAAAAGTTTAAGAACCCCTGATATAGAGTAAGAAACAGCAAACGAAAAGCTCCAAAAAGAAGCAGGACATGGCAGAGCAGAGCTATGCTAAACAGGCCAGATTAATATACAGGCCATAGTCATCATAAGGCCAGGGCAGCTTCAAAGGATACAACACAAGCTAATAGTTCTCTGATGCCATTAGCATCAATTTACAGAGCTAAAAATTGATGTATCTAGCTACATAAGCACAAATGAGTACAAGACCATAAAGTTTATCACATTAGTACCTTACCTGTCCGCAGTTATAAAGGAATACACACAGAATACATTATGCTCCTTACTTTTTTTTATATAACCTTTATTTAACTATGCAATTACAATTGTTATTTACAATGATGGCCTACCAAGAGGCAAAATGCCTCCTGCGGGGACAGGGGATGATGTCCAGATCGTCTAAGGTGGAAACAGCGGACCAATGCGCAGCGTTGTGAGCGTACATACTTCTTTATAATAAGATGCCGCCAACAAAAGAATAAACATCAAACCGAAACGCCAATGTGGTGCTCACAGGCAACTATACATGGACAACAACCCACAAATACAGGTGGGGAAAAAAGGCTACCTAAGTATGGTTCTCAATCCGAGACAACGATAGACAGCTGCTTCTGATTGAGAACCACACCCGGCCAAACACAAATCATAGAAAAAGGGACATAGAATGCCCACCCAAACCACACCCTGACCAAACCAAAATAAAGACATATAATAAAGCTCTCTACAGTCAGGGCGTGACAGATGACAAGAGGGACACCACAACACTACATGAAGAGAGACCTAAGACAACAACACAACATGGCAGCACAACATGGCAGCAGAACAACATGGTAGCAGCACAAACTAGGCATAGACAACAGCGCGAAGAGGAAAAAGGTAGAGACAACAATACATCACGCGAAGCAGCCACAAGTTTCAGTAGGAGTGTCCATGATTAATCTCCATCTCTACATTCAAAGACTCAAACTGTCCACTTTGAGTGTTTTTTGCAGCTTATTCCAGTCTCTACCTGCAGTGAACTGAAAAGACGAGTGACCAAGTGATGTGTGTGCGTTGGGAATATTTAACAGATTCTGACTGGCAGAATGGGTGTTGTATGTGGAGGATGAGGGTTGCAGTAGGCATCTCAGATAGGGGAATTGAGGCCTATGAGGGGTTTTATAAATAAACATCAACCAGTGGGTCTTGCGGTGGGTATATAGAGATGGCCAGTTTACACAGGAGTATAGAGTGATTTGTCCTATGAGGAGCATTGGTGGCAAATCTGATGGCTGAATGTAAATAACATCTATCCGCCCAAGAGCACCTTTACCTGCCAATCTATAAATTACTTCTGCGTAATCTAGCATGGGGAGGATAGATACATAAGGTGGCATGTATTCATGGATGCCAAGGGAAGCCAAGCTTCCCCAAATATTTCACCTATAAAAACATTTAAATGATAAAATAATGTCTCTTTCATCTCTCTGTGTTTTCTGAATTTTCTGTCTATTCGCATGTGGCTGAATCTCAAGGTAGAAATAATCAGAGCGAGGAAAACAGCGCCCCTCTATCTCTGTATGTGTAACACATGTATCTGATGCTGTCTGGAACAAAGGAGTATGATATGTTGCCGCCATAGCATTTGATTTGAATGATGCCAGCAAGCATTTGGCCTCCCAATCAGTGTTGAGCTGAGCTCAACTGTGGGTTGTCAAGTTGCAGCAAAGGGAGGCAAGTTTAGATTTGTTTTCACACGAATCAAATCACATCCTAAGCTAAATGTCATCATTGTCAGAAAAATGGGTCCTTCTCTGGTCTGCTTGTGTTGATAAATTGGACCTATCTTATGTCATGAATGGAGATGGGGATTTGGGTTTGACTTAATTCCCTGTACAGTCCAATTATTGAGATCTAACCATACATTAATATATTGTCCCACTGGCCAGAGACGATTGAAGCCTATATGTAGCCTATATGTACCTAGCTAACTTAGCTGTTGCCCATTTAAGAAAGTTAGGCTAGCAAGCACGTAAGCTAGTAGGTTACGACAACAAAAACTAAAAGTAGTGCGAGTCAATATTTTTGTTTTGTACACACACACACACACACACACACACACACACACACACACACACACACACACACACACACACACACACACACACACACACACACACACACACACACACACACACACACACACACACACACACACACACACACACACACACACACACAGAGAAATCAGTACCATGAATAGCCACATGATATTTAGAAACATTGATTGGACTAAATTGTTTTTGGTATCTTTAAGTTTTTTCAGTGTATTAAACTAAGCATATATAGCCTTGATTTTATGATGTTTAAACAAACGTATGTGTAGTTGAATTTATCCCTCCACTGTGACTAATGTGACTAATGTACAATGCTCAACAAAATAAAGGGAACACTTACACAACTCCAAGTCAATCACACTTCTGTGAAATCAAACTGTCCACTTAGGAAGCAACACTGATTGACAATACATTTCACATGCTGTTGTGGAAATGGAATAGACAACAGGTGGAAATTATAGGCAATTAGCAAGACACCCCCAATAAAGGAGTGGTTCTGCAGGTGGTGACCACAGACCACTTCTCAGTTCCTATGCTTCCTGGCTGATGCTTTGGTCACTTTTGAATGCTGGCGGTGCTTTCACTCTAGTGGTAGCATGACACGGAGTCTACAACCCACACAAGTGGCTCAGGTAGTGCAGCTCATCCAGGATGGCACATCAATGTGAGCTGTGGCAAGAAGGTTTGCTGTGGCTGTCAGCATAGTGTCCAGAGCATGGAGGCGCTACCAGGAGACAGGCCAGTACATAAGGAGATGTGGAGGAGGCCGTAGGAGGGCAACAACCTAGCAGCAGGACCACTACCTCCGCCTTTGTGTAAGGAGGAGCAGGAGGAGCACTGCCAGATGCCTGCAAAATTACCTCCAGCAGGCCACAAATGTGCATGTGTCTGCTCAAACGGTCAGAAACAGACTCCATGAGGGTGGTATGAGGGCCCGACGTCCACAGGTGAGGGTTGTGCTTACAGCCCAACACCGTGCAGGACCTTTGGCATTTGCCAGAGAACACCAGATTGGCAAATTCGCCACTGGCGCCCTGTGCTCTTCACAGATGAAAGCAGGTTCACACTGAGCACATGTGACAGACGTGACAGAGTCTGGAGACGCCATGGAGAACGTTCTGCTGCCTGCAACATCCTCCAGCATGACCGGTTTGGCAGTGGGTCAGTCATGGTGTGGGATGGCATTTCTTTGGGGTGCCGCACAGCCCTCCATGTGCTCGCCAGAGGTAGCCTGACTGCCATTAGGTACCGAGATGAGATCCTCAGACCCCTTGTGAGACCATTTGCTGGTGCGGTTGGCCCTGGGTTCCTCCTAATGCAAGACAATCCTCGACCTCATGTGGCTGGAGTGTGTCAGCAGTTCCTGCAAGTAGAAGGCATTGATGCTATGGACTGGTCCGCCCGTTCCCCAGACCTGAATCCAATTGAGCACATCTGGGACATCATGTCTCGCTCCATCCACCAATGCCACGTTGCACCACAGACTGTCCAGGAGTTGGCGGATGCTTTAGTCCAGGTCTGGGAGGAGATCCCTCAGGAGACCATCCACCACCTCATCAGGAGCATGCCCAGGCGTTGTAGGGAGGTCATACAGGCACGTGGAGGCCACACACACTACTGAGCCTCATTTTGACTATTATTTTAGTGTTACCTTTATTTTTTTGAGCAGTGTATTTTTGTTCTCACAGCCTTATTGTACATCACAGTGGCGAATGAACGAAGGGATTAAAGAGCAACCTATGCAAATATCACAACATAGTTTGTAATTTGGCTTTTTTACTGGCCTGGCTTCCTCAGTGATATCACACACATACACTGCTACTGCATAGATATGGTGTGCTACAGTAGAAACAACATACCACGGTATACAGAAACTATTTTGATAACATAACATAATCAACATATTATTTGGAAGGAAAACAACAAAGAAGGTAAAGGACGCCAGATATTATTGTAGGTGTGATTTGGGAAAGTTTTTCTTTTAAGAAGATGGAGATGGCTTTCTTGGAAAATGCAACCATCCAGTAATATGTGCTACACTATACAAAACATTAGGAATATCTTCCTAATATTGAGTTGCACCCCCTTTTGCTTTCAGAACAGCCTCAATTTGTCGGGGCATGGACTCTACAAGGTATCGAAAGTGTTCCAGTGAGATTCTGGCCCATGTTGACTCCAGTGCTTCCCAGAATTGTGTCAAGTTGGTTGGATGTCCTTTGGATGGTAAAACCGTTCTTGACACACATGGGAATCTGTTCACTGTAAAAATTGCATCAACATTGCAGCTGGCATCTACTACCATACCCCATTCAAAGGTACTTAAATATTTTGTGTTGCCCATTCTCTCTCCGAATGGCACACACACACACAATCTATGTATGTCTCCTCTCCTTCATCTACACAGATTGAAGAGAATTTAACAGGTGACATCAATAAGGGATCGTAGCGTTCACCTGGTCAGTCTATGTCATGGAAAGAACAGGTGTTCCTAATTTTTTTAACACTGTGTGATGCCAAGAGCGTGCAAAGCTGTCATCATACAAAGGGTGGCTAACACTTTTTTGGTTACTACATGATTCTATATGTGTTATTTTACAGTGTTGATGTCTTCACTATTATTCTACAATGTTGAAAATAGTAAAATAAAGAAAAACCCTTGAATGAGTGAGTGTGTCCAACATTTTGACTGGTACGGTACTTAAGTAATGTACAGCTACCCCCAAAAAACGACTTCAGTAGCACTTTAACTTGAACTGTGATGCACCGGTCTATGTCCCTTGACTTGAACGGACAAAAGCTCTTCTCTTCTCATCTACATACTACCTCAATTGAGATAAAAATCTGTCGTTCTGCCCCTGAACAAGGCACTGCTCCTAGGCCGTCATTGTAAATACGAATTTACAGTTAAAGTTGCACATTTCTGGTATATTTCCAAGGTTTCCCAGAAATCACGGTTGGAAGATGACTGGAAACATTTTTTTAAAGTTTGGAATTTTGCTACTCTACTTGCAAGCTTGATGTGGCCTGTGTACTATTTTCAGGCCACTGTAAAAGGCTTTTAGAAATGTTAACAAATGTAAAAACAAAAACAAACAAACAATGGAAATATCCCATTTACATAAGTAAATGGCTGTGTGCTTAGGGTTGTTGTCCTGTTGGAAGGTGAACCTTCACCCATGTCTGAGGTCCTGATCGCTCTGGATCAGGTTTGCATCGAGGACCTCAGTTCTTAGCTCCATTAATCTTTCCCTCGATTCTGATGAGACTCCCAGTCCCTGCCGCTGAAAAACATCCCCACACCATGATGCTGCCACCACCATTCTTCACCGTCGGGATTGTGCCAGGTTTCCTCCAGATGTGACACTTGGCATTCAGGCCAAAGAGTTCAATCTTGGTTTCATCTGACCAGACAATCTTGTTTCTCATGGTCTAAGAGTCCTTTAGTTGCCATTTACTGAGGAGTGTTTTCCATCTTGCCACTCTACCATAAACGCTTGATTGGTGGAGTGCTTCAGAGATGGCTGACCTTCTGGAAGGTTCTCCCATCTCCACAGAGGAACTCTGTCCGAGTGACCATCGGCTTCTTGGTAACCTCCCTGACCAAGACCCTTCTCCCCCAATTGCTCAGTTTGGCCAGGCGGCCAGCTCTAAAAAGAGTCTTGGTGGTTTCAGACTTCTCACATTTAAGAATGATGGAGGCCACTGTGTTCTTGGGGACCCTCAATGCAGAAATGTTTTGGTGCCCTTCCCCAAATCTGCGCCTCGACACAGTCCTTTCCAAGAGCGCAATGGACAATTTCTCATAGCTTGGTTTTTGTTCTGACATGCGCTGTCAACTGTGGTACAGAGAAATTGATAAATCTGCTCCAGAGCGCTCAGGACCTAAGACAGGGGCAAACATTTACCTTCCAACAGGACAACTAGCCAAAGCACACAGTCAAGACAACGCAGGAGTGGTTTCGCGACAAGTCTCTGAATGTCCTTGAGTGGCCCAGCCAGATCCCGGACTTGAACCATGAAAATAGCTGTGCGCGACACTCCCCATTCAACCTGACAGAGCTTGAGAGGATCTGCAGAGAAGATTGGGAGAAACTCCCCATATACAGGTGTGCCAAGCTTTATAGCACCATACTGAAGGCAGCAATCACTGCCAAAGGTGCTTCAACAAAGTACTGAGTAAAGTGTCTGCATACTTATGTAAATGTCACATTTCAGTTTTTATTTGTAATAAATGTGCAAAAAACACCTTTTTTTGCTTTGTCATTATGAGGTATTGTGTGTAGATTGATGCATTAAGGCTGTAAAATAACAAAACTTGGAAAAAGTCAAGAGGTCTGAATAATTTCCAAATACACTGTATGTAATGGTTCATATTGATAATATTTACCTATGAACCCACTTCGTGAAAGCGAACAAGTATGTCTCTGTCGCCATCAAATACAGTTATGGGTGGTAACTCTACAATTCAATCGAAAAGGCAAGGCACACTGGGAAAATATTGGAAACATGGCTTGGTGGGGACATTAAATGTAAGTATGCATTACTCAAAAAAACAACATTTGTATTTCTCATATTAAATGGTAGTACTGTTCACTTCAGCTATTTGTTTCGTAACTCGTTTTTTTAGGTAGTCAGTTTCCTCAAAATGTTTGAGTAGCCAGAACATATTCGGTTTTACAGCGCACTAAGCTATGCTTCCAATATCGTTTCCCAGTCTGTCTTGGCTTTTCAAGTGATTTGTAGAGAATACGTGACTGTATTTGTTAGTGACAGATGCATAGTTGTTGAATTCATTCATTTTCATTCCTTTGTCCTGAACAAAGTGAGTTCCTAGGCGAATAGTAATAGTATAATAAGTAATAGTATCTCATGAGGCCCTATTTTGGGGCAAAGCTTCGCCTAATACAGTGGCCACAAAGTCATGATTTATAGGCAAAATCTGGCCTGCAAGTAAAATTCCCAGTTTTTCAAGAATCCTTGTTGAAGGATTTCCAGGAATTTTGAAAGTCATATTTGCAAGTCATATGATGCTGGCTTGCAAAGTGATGTGTAAATCCTATTGTAATCCAGCCAGTATTAGGCTATGCAACAGTTGAAATGTTTAATCATCCGCATCCTGCATTCATAATGCCTGCCAAAGCTATGAACTGGAACCACCATTTCAGTAAAGGATGCAAAAAATCTTAATAAATTTGTTATTAATTTGTTATGTAAACTTGTTTTTAAATGTTGAGTCAGTAATAATGACTTTTCATTTACTTTGAGTTCCACTTACTATAAACTTACTATAAATATTTGAGTTAAAAATTCCTTGTAGTTTACAGTGCATGTCCCGGCCGTGTCATGACATTTTTTGGCATGTAGTTTATCATCAGACACCTCTTTGTTTACCTAGCAGTGGATGTGATCACATGCAACTTCAAATGCTGATCATGCAAGTTAACAAATGCTAACATAATCAGATGGTTATTGTCTACTGTACAACATTCCAGATGTGATCAGAGGATTGCTTACCTAGCAAGCCAACGAGGCAAGAAAAAATATTTCAAATATGGCTAGATAAAGGCCAGAAGAATAATATACATGTAGAACATAGCTATAGCCATCATTTTTGCATTATTTCATGGTCATCACTCACTCACTGTTAAGTTTGTCAAGGTCCCAATATTAGTACTAGCTCTCCTGCTACAGAGATTTTTGAAACCTTGAGACAATTGAGACATGGATTGTGTATGTGTATCATTCAGAGGGTGAATGGACGTGCATTTGAACGGGGTATGGTAGTAGGTGCCAGGCGCACCAGTTTGTGTCAAGACTGCAACGCTGTTTGTTGTTTCAAGCTCAACATTTTCCGATGTGTATCAAGAATGGTCCACCACCCAAAGAACATCCAGCCAACTTGACACAACTGTTGGAAGGATCAGAGTCAACATAGGCCAGCATCCCTATGGAAAGCTTTCGACACCTTGTAGAGTCCATGCCAAATTGAGGCTGCTCTGGGGGCGAAAGGGAGGGTACATTCAGTGTATATTCTAATTACAGTATGTTGACAGTATGTTGACATATAATCATTTTTTTTACGATAAGTAGTATTTTTTAGATAACTTACCAGCGTTGCAATTTTCAGTGTTCCTGATAGGTAAAAATGTCACTGGGGGCGGGAGAAGAGAACCTAAACGTTGTCTGGCATCATAATCACCTGACACTGTAACAACTGGTGGTTTATTCTTGTGGGTTTGTTAGTAGCATTTTAAGAAATACATCGCTAATCTGCAGCACAGCGCTAAATTCTGCCTGTTGGTTGCATTCGGCCCATAATTTCTTGCATGCATAGACTATCTACACTTGAGTGTCATTCCTTCTTAGCACACCTAGTGAGGTTGGATTCTGGTTCCTGGATAAATTACCATCTCCATCATCATGGCAATGATGCATGTCTGTATAAATCCTGAAAGGTCAGTTATTGAAAAAATTTGCCTGATAATAAGACGAGTTAAACCTTAAAGCAGCTTCATGAAATACCCTCTCAGGTGGCTACTCCCTGTTGTTGCTAATGAGCAAAATATGTTTTCAGGCCTGTTTATTTCTCAACCCACTCAGGAAATAAATAGTGAAGGAAGCTTAGCCCTTGGGCTGTCTGAATAATGGATTCACCTTAAACTCCCCTTCAGAGGTGTTTGTAAATGCAAACATCAAACTAACCCCAGGCTGCAGACTATCTTGGATTATGATTAGCTTGATACCAGGACCAACACAAGGCTTGTGTGTGGGTGTGAGGTATCTGGGCATGCGTGTGCATGTGTGTATGTGTTAGATGGAGTGACGCTTTTACATGCGTTATTAGCCATACTGTAGAGCTACAATAATAGTATAACATTGATATGTGGTGTTTTTCAAAGCTTTAAAATCCCTGAGCAACACTAACTAAAAGGTTTCCAGCAGCCTCCCTTTGTGTAAGCACGAGTAAGACTCTCTTAAATTGAGCAATGAGGGGTGACAATAACCCCATTTTTTAAACTGCAATACATCATATCTGTAAGTGAAAGGCAGTGTGTAATTATTGTGTGTGCTGGTATCTTTGGTAACCACATTCAAAAGGACGGATTAATTATCTTGTGAATGGATGTCATTGTGGTAAATTAAGACAAATGCTGTCATAATTTGATGTACAGTTTTTGGGAAGCTGTACATTACTTAAGTTAAATCAGGGGTCCCCAAACTTTTTCCTGTGAGGGCCACATAACTTTTCCCTTCTCTGATGGGGGGCCGGTGTCAGTTTGTAACAGAAAAAGTGTGACGATCGTAGCGGAGCTTAAAAAATTTATTGTTTTCCAGAAAGCCACACATAACCAAATAACCCTTTCCAGGTTCTTTACAGAAAAAAAGTCAGGAAACAAATAATAACACTATTAATGAAATAAATAATAACTAAATAACCCTCTCTGAGTTCTTCACAGAAAAAAACAGGAAATAAATAATAACTAAATAACTCTCTCTGGGTTCTTCATAGAAAAAAAAGCCATGGAACATTAACTTTCTGTCGTGCCATGCACAATCTTAACAGATAAAAGTTCAGCTCAGTTGTCAGAGCAGAATCTCTCTGACACATATGAGCAGTCTCTTAAAGTTCTTGTGTTCCTTCCTTATAATCCTTTTGTAGGTTCCAGTAGGCTTGTAGACACCGCTGTTTGCAGCTCTCTCTCATCAACTTCCCTGTGAAAACCACAAAAGAAGCAGGTTGAGAAACTGAACTAAGTGATACAGCACCTACACAGCACAATACATTTCACTACCAGTATGGTTGTAAAGATGGATTTTATCCCAGTAGATTTTATTATGATTATATTTGTTTATGCTCAGAATGACTCATTCAAGTCAGAAAAGTGAGCTTACCTATGTATGTTCATCAGTGTGAACTGTGGGCCTGCATCTGGCTGGTGAGAAGTTGAATATCAGGTTCCATTCTAGTTACAGCCAGTCTCAAGCACTGATGCAAATGTTCATCTGTCAATCTTGATCTCATCAGGGTTTTCAGCAGTTTCATGCGAGAAAAGGTTTTCTCGCAGATATACGTGCTGCCAAAAACTGTGGACATTTTCATTGCGTGTTTTTTGATGTTTGGATATGTGTCGTTTGGGAGGGCGGTATAGAAGTCAATGAGACTGTTGGGCTTGAATGCGTCTTTCAGAACATCACAGTTCTGTAACTCAGCCAACTCAAACTGATATGAAGGCTGGGCTTCATCAATGTCGGCAACAAAGGGGTTCTGAAAAAGACGGATTTCTTTTGCATGAACATGTAGTTCACTGAATCGCACACCGAACTCCGCCTTCAGCATTTCCAGTGCTTCCAAGCAGTTTTCAGCTGGGAACGGGACCGCTGGGTTCTCTGTCGACAGGTTTTGGGTAGCAGGAAGATGGACGAAGTTGCGCTTTTTCACTTGTTCCAAAAGCAGCGCTAATTTCACCTCAAATGCTTTTATGTGTGAATACATGTCGCAAATGAGTTTCCCCTCGCCTTGTAGCTGCAAGTTAAGGCTGTTAAGTATTTCTGTCATGTCTGTTAAAAATGCGAGGTGCCATTTCCATTCTGAGTCGATCAGCTCTGGGACCGTTTTGTCTTTTAAATGAAGAAATGCGTTAATTTCGGGTAGCAGCTCGTAAAAACGCCTCAAAACTCTGCCCCGGCTCAGCCATCGGACCTCTGTGTAGTACAGCACATCTCCGTGCGTAGACTCCAGTTCAGACAGGAATTCTTGGAACTGCCTGTGTTTAAGTCCCTTTGCTCTGATGAAGTTTATGCACGACACCACAACCTTCATTACAGAATCCAACGTCAACACTTTGCAGCACAGTGCTTGCTGGTGAATTAGGCAGTGGACTCGTAGCGGGGCGGTGAGACCCCTTTTTTCCAACTCCCGGTTCATGCGTCCTATTAGACCGCGAGTTTCGCCCACCATGCTAGGAGCCCCGTCAGTCGTGATGCTAGCTAGCTTTGACCAGTCCAGGTCCAACTTCTCCATGGTTTGGCACACTTTGTCAAAAATATCCTCTCCCGTTGTAGTCCCTTTGAGACTTTGGAGGGCTGCCAGCTCCTCGCATATCTCAAAGTTTGCGCTAACTCCACGAATAAAAATGAGCAGTTGCGCTGTGTCTTGCACGTCCGTGCTCTCATCCAGTGCTAATGAAAAAAAAGTCAAATTCTTTCGCCGACAGACTTACGGCATTAAATGCATCTTTCTTCTCGGGACACACCTCCTCCGCGACAGCATCCATACATTTCTTAACAAACTCTCCGTCAGTGAAAGGCTTACCGCTTCTTGCTATCAGTTTAGCAACCCGAAAGCTGGCCCTAACGGATGCCTGGTTCAGCTGAGCTTGGCGTACAAATGTATTCTGCTGAGATAGTAGTCCACTTTTTAGCTTTGAGAGTTTGTCTGCTCGTATTTGGCCTTGCAAGCTATCGTACTTGTCTTTGTGACGGGATTCATAGTGTCGGCGAAGATTTTATTCTTTGAATACCGCCACCGTCTCTTGACAGATGAGACAAACAGCCTTTTCTTTGCATTGAACAAAAAAAGAATCGTTTGTCCACTGCAGGTTAAATACCCTGCATTCTGAATCAATTTTTCTCTTACCTAACCTTTTCGCCATTATTCCGTTCTCTCTTTGACAGGGCCGGGCCTAGGATTTTTTTTCTGGAGGCCAAATAGGAAAAAAATTTGATAGCGTCTCTGGTATTGTTCAGAGGGCCGGGCCAAATGTGCTGACGGGCCGTATCCGGCCCGCGGGCCGTAGTTTGGTGACCACTGAGTTAAATGCTCATTCCAGTGACTTTCTTTATTTTTACTATTTTCTACGTTGTAGAATAGTAGTGAAGACATCAAAACTATGAAACTACACATGGAATCATGTCGTAAGCAAAAAAGTGTTCAACAAATCAAAATATATTTTATATTTGGGATTCTTCAAAATAGCCACCATTTGCCTTGACAGCTTTGCACACTTTTAGCATTCTCTCAACCAGCTTCATGAGGTAGTCACCTGGAATGCATTTCAGTTAACAGGTGTGCCTTGTTAAAAATTAATTGCTGTGACAAGGTGGGGTAGTATACAGAAGATAGCCCTATTTGGTAAAAGATAAAGTCCATATTATGGCAAGAACAGCTCAAATAAGCAAAGATAAATGACAGTCCATCAATACTTTAGGACATGTGTCACGCCCTGACCTTAATTATCTTTGTTTTCTTTATTATTTGGTTAGGTCAGGGTGTGACAAGGCTGGTTTGTTTAGTTTTTGTATTGTCTAGGGTTGCTTGTCTAGGTGTTTATATGTCTATGGTTGCCTAGATTGGTTCTCAATCAGAGGCAGCTGTTTATCGTTGTCTCTGATTGGGAACCATATTTAGGTAGCCAATTTCCTATATTGCCTGTTCTGCACTAGCCATGTTGCGTCACGGTTCATTTTGTTGTTCTGTTCAGTGGTCTCTCTTTAATTAAAGAGTTATGTTCGCTTCTCACACTGCGCCTTGGTCTCATCAATACGACGAACGTGACAATATGAAGATCAGACAATCCGGAAAAATTTAAAGAACTTTTAAAGTTTCTTCAAGTGCAGTCGCAAAAACCATCAAGCGCTATGATAAAACTGGTTCTCATGAGGACTGCCACAGGAAAGGAAGACCCAAAGTTACCTTTGCTGCAGAGGATAGAGTTACCATCCTCAGAAATTGCATACCAAATAAATGCTTGACAGAGTTCAAGTAAAAGACATATCTCAACATCAACTGTTTAGAGAAGACTGCGTGAATCAGGCCATCATGGTCAAATTGCTGCAAAGAAAATAATATGCAGAGACTTGCTTGGGACAAGAAACATGACCAGTGGACATTAGACAGGGGGAAATCTGTCCTTTGGTCTGATGAGTCAAAATGTGATAATTTTTGGTTCCAACCGCTGTGTCTTTGTGAGATGCAAAGTAGGTGAAAGAATGATATTTGCATGTGTGATGCTGTGGGGGTCCTTTGCTGCTGACACGGTTTGTGATTTATTTAGAATTCAAGGCACACTTATTTTGATTTGTTTAACACTTTTTTTGCTTACAACATGATTCCATATGTGACTCACGAGCTGGATTCGGTTTTATGTAGCAACATTAGAATTTCTGTTTTTTTACATTGGATAAAAGTAGACTCAGAGCTTCAAAATTATATATCATACACTGCATTTGAGGAAACAATGGGGAAGTAATTCTGCTTTGAAAGTTGATCCACTTGTGAACTCACTTTTGTCAAAACTGTCCTTCAATGATTTGGTACTGCTATAGGAGAGCCCTTCTTTGTCTTCACTCATTCAGCATTGTTCAGACCCTCTTAAGCGCCACCCATCTCTTTAAGGGTTGATCCAACCATTCTATGCTAACTTTCCAGCTACTTCCAGACATCGAAGAGAAAGAGAACAGCTCACTTAAAAATTCTTAACGCGATGAACCGCTAGCGGTCCACCGACGACAACATCCAGTATAATTGCAGAGCGCAAAATACAAAAATCGTAATATTAAACCTTCATGAAAATAGATCATTTTACATCATTTTACATCTTAACCTCTTGTCAATCCAACCGCGTTGTCAGATTTAAAAAAGGACAGCGCCCCACATCAAAATACTTTTTCAACCAGCACAGTCGTCACAAAATCACAAATTGCAATTAAATAACTTACCTTTTGAAGATCTTTCTCTGTTTGCAATCCCAAGGGTCCCAGCTACACAATGAATGGTCGTTTTGTTTGATAAAGTCATTCTTTATACCCCAAAAACTCTGTTTAGATGGCACCATTGATTTCACTAATCCACTCGTTCAACATGCATACAAACGAATCCAAAAAGTTACCGATAAAGTTTGTCCAAAAAAGTCAAACGATGTTTCTAATTAATCCTCAGGTCTAAATAAACAAAATTTAAGACTGAGAATAGTATTTTCAATAGGGGAAGATAACAAAGAGCACACACCTGATTCACGCACGCAACAAGACTTCTTTTCTAACGAGGTACACCTTGGAAAAACTACAACTACTAGTTCATTTTTCAAATAACAAGCCTGAAACCTTTAAAAAATACTGTTGACGTCCAGTGGAAGCCATAGGTACTACAATCTGGGTCTTTTTTGGTTGGAAATTCAATAGGCCAACATAGGAATGGCCTGGGAACTCCCCCCAAAAGATCCTGATGGATTTTCCTCTAGTTTTTGCCTGCCATATCAGTTCCGTTGTACTCTGACACTATTTTAACAGTTTTTGAGACTGAGTGTTTTCTATCCAATGCTACCAGTTATATGCATATCCTAGCTTCTGGGCCTGAGTAACAGGCAGTTTACTTTAGGCATGTCAGTCATCCGAATTTATGAACACTGCCCCTGGCCGTCATTACTCGCCTTAGCATAGCTGGTTAGGCTGTTATGTTATCCAGAGCATTGGTAACTGCTGTCAGATTGTCCATTCGTAAATTCAGAGTATTTTGCGTTCAGAGCACACACTGGATGCTCTACCCAAAAAGTAGGGTTGTTCCGAAAGCGCTGACCTCACAATGACAGTCAAGGACCCAAGCCAACTGGCTAGGT
Source organism: Oncorhynchus gorbuscha (assembly GCF_021184085.1). Lineage (NCBI taxonomy): Eukaryota > Metazoa > Chordata > Actinopteri > Salmoniformes > Salmonidae > Oncorhynchus > Oncorhynchus gorbuscha. The sequence continues at coordinate 19,954 of NW_025744430.1, read as the reverse complement.
CCTTCCAGACACATAATGAGAGGACACCCCACTCAGTCTGACCATTTTACTCCCCATAGCAGAGCTGGTTAGGCAGTTATGTTATCCAGAGCATTGCTGACTAACTGTGCTGTTGTTTTTCCATTAGTTAATGATGTTCTAACATTTTTTTGTTTTTGTCTATCTTGACTTCCCATTTTTTCTGTTCCGAGATTCATGTTCAGCACCGATTAGACTCCCTATTTGAGAATTGCTACAATAATTGTATGATGCTTTGTTGCAGAAGTTTACTGACACCGGACTTATTCAACGGGTGTTGAGCTTTCAAAAATGCAACAGTTATTCCCCACTCTGGCACACTAAGACAACAGTCTTTTGTTTAAGAAATTAAGCTGGATAGCTAGATACGTAAACAATTTAATCCCAACGCATGACATAGCGTTAGTTAGCGAGCCAGCCAGCAGTACACTTTAACTTGAAATAAAAAAACTTTGTCAAAATTTAGGCTATCCACCTTTGCAGGAATTACAGATGCAAGTCTCTTGCGGTATGTTTCTAAGCTTGGCATATCTAGCCTCTGGGATTTTTGCCCATTCTTTTTGCCCATTCTTCAAGGAAAAACTGCTCCAGCTCATTCAAGTTAGATGGGTTCCGCTGGTGTACAGCAATCTTTAAGACATACCGCAGATTCTCAATTGGACTGAGGTCTGGGCTTTGACTAGGCCATTCCAACTATAAATGTTTCCCCTTAAACCACTTGAGTGTTGATTTAGCAGTATGCTTAGGGTCATTGTCCTGCTGGAATGTGAACCTCCATCCTCGTCTCAAATCTCTGGAAGAGTGCAACAGGATTCCCTCAAGAATTTCCCTGTATTTAGCACCCTCCATCATTCCTTCAATTCTGACCAGTTTCCCAGTCCCTGCTGATTAAAAATATCCCCACAGCATGATGCTGCCACCACCGTGCTTCACTGTGGGCAAGCTGTTCTCGAGGTGATGAGAGGTGTTAGGTTTGTGCCTGACATAGTGCTTTCCTTGATGTCCAAAAAGTTAAATTTTAGCATAATTTCACAAGAGTACCTTCTTCCATATGTTTGGGGAGTCTCCCACATGCCTTTTGGCGAACACCAAACGTCTTTGCTCATTATTTTCTTTCAGTAATGGATTTTTCTGGCCACTCTTTCGTAAAGCCCATCTCTGTGGAGTGCTTAAAGCAGTCCTATGGACAGATTTTCCAATCTCCGATGTTGAGATTTTCAGCTCCTTCAGTGTTATCTTTGGTCTCTTGGTTGCCTCTCTGATTAATGCCCTCCTTCCCTGGTCTGTGAGATTTGGTGGGCAACCCTTTCTTGGCAGGTTTGTTGTGGTGTCATATTCTTTCCATTTTTTAATAATGGATTTAACGGTGCTCTGTGGGATGTTCAAAGATTCTGATATTTTTTTATAACCCAACCCTGATCTTCTCCTCAACTTTGTCCCTGACCTGTTCGGAGAGCTTCTTGGTCTTCACGGTGCCGCTGGCTTGGTGGTGCCCCTTGCTTAGTGGTGTTGCTGACTCTATGGCATTTCAGAACAGGTATATATGTACTGAGGTCATGTGCCAGATCATGTGACACTTAGATTGCACACAGGTGGACTTTATTTAACAAATTATATGCCTTCTAAATGTAATTGGTTGCAACATGTCTTATTTAGGGGTTTCAAAGCAATGGGGGTGAATACATATGCACGCACCACTTTTACATTTAATATTTGTTATAATATTCTGAAAGATGTTTTTTTTTTCATTTCATTTCACCAATTTGGACTATTTTGTGTATGTCCATTACATGAAATCCAAATAAAAATATATTTAAATGACAGGTTGTAATTCAACAAAATAAGAAAAACACCAAGGGGGATGAATACTTTTGCAAGGCACTGTAGCTAGCTAAACAATGGACCATAATCACAACTCGTGACGTTACCCTCCATGAATCTGCAGGTAGTTAACCAACCAGGTTCTATGGCTATAACTAGTCAAGCAAATGTGTCTGAGATATGAAGAATAAGATAATGCACATAACGTTAGCTCACGACACAGCCAGCTAATGTTAGCTACCTAACAGTACACTTGAAATTAAACCGCTTTCTGTCAAAAGTGTGAAATTTGTAACTGAAAATAAATCCAGACTCTCTTACCAGTATACATCATGGTTGGACGCGTCTCCAGTCTGATGCCTTGCATAGGTGCTCTTAGTTTGATGATGTAATCCAGACTGGTGTTTTCTCCTTCTCTTTAGCTATCACTTTTGGTCCTCCAGAAAGTGGAGAGCATACACATAACATTAGTTAGCGAGCCAGCCAGCTAATATTAGCTATCCAACAATAAACTTTAACTTGACATTAGGTTTATACAGTTTTACTACATGATACATAAAAAAGCTACGTTCGACACAATTACCTAGACATACTGACCAGCTCCAATAGACAGACATGTGCTATATGTCAGACCAATCCAAACTCATCTCTTGACATTTACGGCCCACTCATTATTACTCCTCCTAATATTTATATATGACGTAATTCCATTATTTTACTTTTAGGTTGTGGGTATTGTGTGTATTGTTGTGAATTGTTAGCTATTACTGCACTGTTGGGGCTAGAAACACAAGCATTTTGCTACACCTGCAATAACATCTGCAAAACATGTGTATGTGACGAATAAAATTAGATTTGATGAGTAGGTGTGTCCAAACTTTTGGTCTACAAACAATCACGGACTACAACGGGAATACCAGCCATGTCGCAGACACCAACTTTTTGCTTCTGGACTAGCTACACTCCTTCTTCACCCGCTTTGAGGATGCCACAGAAGCAGCCCGCTACCAAGGCCGTCCTTCGCCTTTGCCGGCGTGAGTACGACATTTAAGTGTGTTAACCCTTGCAGGTCTACCGGTCCATACGGCCTCCCGAGCCGCATCCTCAGAGCATGCGCAGACCAGCTGGCTGGAGTGTTTACGGACACATTCAATCTCTCCCTATCCCAGTCTTCTGTCCCCATTTGCTTCAAGATGTCCACCATTGTTCCTGTAACCAAGAAAGAAAAGGTAACTGTACTAAATTACTATTGTCCCGTAGCACTCTATTCTTTCATCATGAAATGCTTTGAGTGGCTAGTTAAGGATCATATCTCTTCTACCTTACCTGACACCCTACATCCACTTCAATTTGCTTACTGCCCCAATAGAACCACAGACGATGCCATCGCCATCACACTGCACACTGCCCTATCCCATCTAGACAAGATGAATACCTACGTAAGAATGCTGTTCATTGACTATAGCTCAGCATTCTACACTATAGTACCCTCCAAGCTCATCATTAAGCTCAGGGCCCTGGGCCCTGGGACACCCACAGCACGGCCAACAATATCATCAAGGACATCAACCACCCAAGCCACAACCTGTTCGCTCATCTATCATCCAGAAGGCGAGGCCAGTGCAGGTGCATCAAAGCTGGGACCAATGTCCTAGTCATTAGCCATGACTAGACGGCTTCCACCCGGTTACGCAACCCTGCACCATAGAGGCTGCTGCCCTATTATTCATAGACTTGGAAACACTGGCCACTTTAATAATGTTTGCATACTACTTTACTCATCTCATATGTATATAATGTATAATATTCTACTGTATTGTTATAATACCACTCCGACATTTGCTCAATCTAATATTTATATATTTCTTAGTTCCATTATATTACTTTTAGATTTGTTTGTATTGTTATGAATTGTTAGATACTACTGCACTGTTGGAGCTAGGGACACAAGCATTTCGCTACACCTTCAATAACATCTGCTAAATATGTGTATGTTACCAATAACATTAATTTAATTGTCAGGGGACATTCTGTTCTAAATGTTCCTGTGGTTAAAGCTTATTCTATTGCTGGGTTCACATAGTCACTTAATTTCTGACTGCAGTTATGTGAAAAAAAGCTCATTAAAGTCCTAGTGTGATGTTGTGTTTGAGATGAAATGATGGTACAAAATAAGAGAAAATAAGACATGATGTTTTCAACCACACGTGCGGTTAAATGAAATGTGTTTTAAAAAATCCAAGCGGATCCTCCTTTCGATCTCTTAGCATCCCATGACAGGTGGTAATGGAGAAAGCTACTTTGAGTATACAATGTCTGTTGATACATTCGACTAGGCTAATACAACCATAGTACATACCAACAAACTCTAGCAACCTTGTGAGGGGAAGGGAGGTGAAGTTACATAAAGTCATCAGGTCATCATCCAGTCACACTATGATTTCCCCCAGTGGTTTATCCTCACAGGACTAGCCCATGACATTTGACTGTCACATAAGATGTTCTCATGTGGCATCTCAAATGGCACCCTATTCCTGTTATAGTAAGCTACTTTTGACCAGGACCCATACATAGGGTGCCATTTGGGATGCAGAAAGTCCACAGATCTATCATCGGTAGAGTCACTGGGCATTGGAAGCTCAGGCTGTGGCCTGCACAGTAAAGATAAAGAAGATGAAGATATGGACCAGGGCCAAGAACTTACATTTCTGGGTTTATGTAATATACAATTATTATGGGAGCCATGCCATTCTGCAAATGTGACCCAAAAATCTGTTACCCTTGAACATCTCCTGTTAGGGTCTTGTCTGTGTTGGAATGGGATGATGATGCAGGCATTATAGTTACTTTTTTTCTGGTTTGAAAGACCTTAGCTGCTAGCTTTACAACAAACACATCAAACTGTCAAATCAAACACACTCTTAATAAGCAAAACTGGATCAAAAGGCATCTTTTCAACACATTTTGCTCACTTGACTGGAACATTTGCATAAATAGCCCTGTAACCTGGAAGACACATTACTGAGGAGCATTACATCCTTAGAACTACAACAACGTATCCAATTAGACAAACAGTCAGGTCTATAATTATTGGCACCCTTTGTTACAAATACCCTGCCAGTGAATTATCAGCACCTCACAACCCTGAGCGGCACACTCCACTCCTCATCTCCCACAACTGGAGCCTGGGAGTCCTAGGGCAGTGGTCACCAACTGGTCAATCTTCAAGACATTCCTAGTCATCTCCAAACTTTTCTGTAGAAAACCAACGATAAAGGCAAAAAGTCTTGAGCTCGTTTTTTTCGGGTTGCGCTGTTGGCTGTAGGTGCACTTGATTCAGAAGCCCTGCACACTGGGCAGACAAAGTGTTCTATTTTGAACCATTTAATTTCTCTGAGAAGACAAACTCCATATACCTGGTGGATGGGGATATCTGTGACTAAATCAAATGTGCCTACTGCGCTGGCCAATTAAGTAGCTCAAGTCACCCTGACTACCTACACCTTCCACAAGTTTTATTCAGCACTGTCAACACTGTATTTATTCAACACTATTGCAAAACATAACATGCTCTTTTCTCCACTTCTATTTCTGCTGGAGCTGCAAAGAATGAGTAGCCAAGTGTATTGATAGCCCTGCGTTTTTTATTATTATTAGCAGCTCATAGTGTTTATTTTAATATCAAGAAGAATTTCACTTTCTCTGGTCATAGGAACAACATAAATGTGTGCCTGAGGCAGATGTGGTGCTACTCGAGTTTCGCCATCAGGTGGAAGACTGTGTCTCCTCTCTGGTTACTCACCGGAGAAAAATAAGGAGATAGCAGACACCTTGAAAGGCAGACCCTCTGCTCCTCTCCCCCTACCTCTGCCGAGACTAATGCTGTGTTCAAAATAACTGGGAAGTTGGAAATCTCAGATTTCCGACTTCAGTGTGTTCAACACAACTGGGAACTTGGGAAAAAAATAGATCCGAGTGGCGTTTTGAACGGTCATCCAACTTGTAAACTCGGGTATCTTTCTAGAGCTCCAACTTTCCGAACTGAAGTTCACTGAAGTCATGATTTGAGGTCGTTTTTCCTGAGTTCCCAGTTGTCTTGAAAGCACCATGACCTTGAGATGCAGGTACCATCAGTCTAGTAAAATAAAAATAAATGAATAATTTGCAATTATTTAAATTATGCTCAGCTGTGCCTCACAAGTGCCACACCAACTGATTTATTTTGTTATCAAAGATAGAGTTCTGATATATAATATAGAGAAAAACAATATTGGCAGGCCAGGCATATAGAAGAATATGCTGTGATGATAATGCATTAGGCCTACTGCACAAACCTCATTCCTACAGGACTGTTTTTATTAGGTTAATGTTACATTTTCTAAGTTATTTTCAACAAAAAAATCTGAGCGGTAGATCTCTGCTTGCTTTTTTACTTCGAATGTGATCTTGACTCAGAAAGGGTTGGTGACCACAGGTATAGGGGGCACCATAAGCCTGCCTCTCAAACTCTCTCTGACCTGTGAGAACAGTGTCTTGATAGGTTGCTAGGGAGTTTACTAGGGGTCCTGCCCATCCTCTTGACTCTGCAGGTCACACAACACTTGCTGTCTCCCTCAAGAGGTGACAGAGATCAACATCTCTATTTCGGCCCATCAACAACTAGATTCAAAAACATCTTTCTGGACGTGACGTGTATATTGTTCTTCATAGGTAGTTGTTACTAATGTTATATGCTGCCTTTGTGTAGCTGTGTTGTAGTATGTGCAGGTTACATATACATTTCTATATAAATGACTTAAATGTAAATGTAAATGTATATGGTCCTTACCTTGTTAATAGCCTTATTGATCTACTTGTCCTATCATTTGAAGCTTTGTGTACTATTCATCACCTTTGTTTCTCCTGTTTCAGAACTACTACCTTTTTCACTTTTCAGCCCCATGTTCATCTTTTGTTCCTGTGTGTGTTAGCTATTGGGCTGCTTTATTCCCCTGTAACCGGGGGCGGTGTCAGTGAGTCACATAACAGTAAAATACATAGAGCCGGGTTTCTCTCTGTCACCCTTGATCAAAAATTTGCAAAAAATCAATGTTGATCAATGAGATTTCAACCTTTAGTCACACACTCAAAAAGACAACCAGAAGTTGGTTGAATTTTCATGTGTTATCACTATGATTTCAACCATTTAAAACACACATCAAACTTAAAATGGGAATACAATGTCTGATATTTTGTATTTAATACAACAACAAAATGTGTTATCACTGTGCTTCCTAAAATACCACAACCAAATTACATGAATTGCAGTTGAGATTGTTAAAAGTGCAAGTGATCAATGCTGTTCAAGATTCTGCACAGATGATTATAGCAATTGTGAAGACTTGTGACCTTTACATGCTCTCTTGAACATGCACGCTTTCTATGATTGCATAAGAAGGTATTTATAGTTACAGTAGGCTAACCTCAGAATGTAGCCATTGATGTGTTACTGTTGATGTGTAAATACTGTTACATTAGCTTGTGAGATATCCTGTAACGCTCGTCGTTGGGAGATAGAGAGTAGGACCAAGGTGCGGCGTGGTATTCATGTTCTCTTTTAATGAAAACGAATACTCGAACAAAAACAACAAAACACAAGAACGAAACGAAAACAGTCCTGAACGGTGAAATACAAACACAGAACAGAAAATAATCACCCACCAAACACAATAGAAATCAGGCTACCTAAATATGGTTCTCAATCAGGGACAACGATTGACAGCTGCCTCTGATTGAGAACCATACCAGTCCAAACACATAAATAGCATATCATAGAAAAACTAACATAGACAACCTCACGCCCTGACCCTACTAAAACAAAGACATAACAAAAGAACTAAGGTCAGAATGTGGCAGCTCCTGGCTGACGGGCGGCTCTGGCAGGTCCTGACTGACGGGCGGCTCTGGCAGCTCCGGACAGACGGGCGACTCTGGCAGCTCAGGACAGACGGGCGACTCTGGCAGCTCAGGACAGACGGGCGACTCTGGCAGCTCAGGACAGACGGGCGACTCTGGCAGCTCAGGACAGACGGGCGACTCTGGCAGCTCAGGACAGACGGGCGACTCTGGCAGCTCAGGACAGACGGGCGACTCTGGCAGCTCAGGACAGACGGGCGACTCTGGCAGCTCAGGACAGACGGGCGACTCTGGCAGCTCAGGACAGACGGGCGACTCTGGCAGCTCAGGACAGACGGGCGACTCTGGCAGCTCAGGACAGACGGGCGACTCTGGCAGCTCAGGACAGACGGGCGACTCTGGCAGCTCAGGACAGACGGGCGACTCTGGCAGCTCAGGACAGACGGGCGACTCTGGCAGCTCAGGACAGACGGGCGACTCTGGCAGCTCAGGACAGACGGGCGACTCTGGCAGCTCAGGACAGACGGGCGACTCTGGCAGCTCAGGACAGACGGGCGACTCTGGCAGCTCAGGACAGACGGGCGACTCTGGCAGCTCAGGACAGACGGGCGACTCTGGCAGCTCAGGACAGACGGGCGACTCTGGCAGCTCAGGACAGACGGGCGACTCTGGCAGCTCAGGACAGACGGGCGACTCTGGCAGCCCAGGACAGACGGGCGACTCTGGCAGCCCAGGACAGACGGGCGACTCTGGCAGCTCAGGACAGACGGGCGACTCTGGCAGCTCAGGACAGACGGGCGACTCTGGCAGCTCAGGACAGACGGGCGACTCTGGCAGTGCTGGACAGGCAGGAGCACCTGTAGGGAGGAGACGGAGAGACAGCCTGGTGCGGGGGTGCTGCCACCGGAGTGCTGGTGCGTGGAGGTGGCACCGGATAGACCAGACCGTGAAGGCGCACTGGAGGTCTCGAGCACCAAGCCTGCCCAATCCTACCTGGCTGAATGCTCCCCAAAGCCAGGCCACTGTGGCGAGGTGGAATGGCCCATACTGGGCTGTGCTGGCGAACCGGGGACAGCATGCGTACGGTTGGTGCCATGTACCCCGGCCCGAGGAGACGCACTGGAGACCAGATGTGCTGAGCTGGCTTCATGGCACCTGGCTCGATGCCCAACCTTGCCCAGCCAATACGAGGCACTGCTATGTATCGCACCGGGCAATGCCTGCGCACCAGGGACACCGTGCGCCCTACGGCATAACACGGTGCCTGCCCAGTCCCTCTCTCTCCACGGTAAGCACGGGGAGTTGGCTCCAGTCTCCTACTTGACCTAGCCACACTTCCCGTGTGCCACCCCAATACATTTTTGGGGCTGCCTCTCGGGCTTCCAACCGCGCTGCCGTCCTGCCTGCTCGTACCACTGCCGCTCAGCTCTCGCTGCCTCCAGCTCTGCTTTGGGGCGGCGATATTTTCCAAAACATGAACTTATAGGGGAGGGTCTGTGTGGGCGTCTGTCCGCGGTGGCGGCTCTGGCGCGGGACGTGGACCCCACTTCACCATGGCCTGCCTCCGTGGCCTCTTTAGAGCGGCGACCCTCGCCGCCGACCTTGGACTGGGGACCCACGCCACGGGTCCCGAATGGACGGGAGATTCCGGCGCCACCCCAGTTATAGACTGTTGTATCTGCTACCGCACGGCAAGTGGTACCAGAGAAACAAGTCTAGGACCAAAAGGCTCCTCAACAGCTTCTATCCCCAAGCCATTAGACTGCTGAACAATTCATAAAAATTGCCACCTGACAATTTACACTTACCTATGCATAGTCACTTCTCCCCCACCTACATGTATAGATTACCTCAACTAGCCTGTACCCCTGCACACTGACTCGGTACCGGTGCCCCGTTTTATATAGCCTAGTTATTCTTATTGTGTTACTTTTTATTATTACTTTTCATTTTAGCATACTTGGTAAATATTTTCTTTTTTTTGAACTGCGCTGTTAGTTTAGGTGCTTGTAAGTAAGCATTTCACAGTAAAGACTACACTTGTTGTATTCTGCACATGTGGCAAATAAAGATTGATTTGAGATGTATATTTCGTGAAACTGACATAGTCCGGTTTTAATTCCAGTTTGTCTACAAATTAATTATTGATATATTGGATTCACGTCCCAATCTCAACAATAATTAAATTAAAGAATAGGACTAACTGAAATCAAACTATTTATTTATTTTGCCAAGAAACACAATTCAACATCCAGTTTCCATACAAATTTATAATATATATATATATATATATATATATATATATATATTGGATGCACATCTCCATCTCAATCAAAAATTGAATTCAAGGAATAGGACTAAAGCTAATCCAATCAAACTTCAAAAGCACTTTAAATGAAGTGTGATGTGATTTAGTCTAATTCTTTAACTTTGATTAACTTGAAGATTACATTTGAAATCTAATCAGCAAAATACAAAAATCACCATAAAAATCTGTCAGTTTAAGATAGAGAGATCTGTTTTTTTGCATTGGATGTGTCTCAATCCACCTGCATCCAATTATGTAACATTTCTGCATTTGTGGAGAAAGGTGACAGAGCTAGAGCAGTGTTTGTCAGACCAGAGCTGTGTTTGAACACCCATATTATAATACTGTATGCTACATACTTAAGAAGTATACATGCTATACACTATTAGTTCATTTTAGTAGACTGTAAAGGAACGGTATCAATTCCGTTGGGTGTACAAGCGCTTCTCCTGTCTACCGGAAGTTGATGCTGTTGCTATGCAACGTCTTGTTAACTTGCTAGCATAACACATTACTCGCTAGACATCCTTACAACGACATTAGACTTCAATGTCCATTGAGAACGCACTTAGCAAACCCACTGATCTAAGCTAAGAATGACGTAAATAATCAAGTCAATAAATGTTTTCCTCCATCTCCATCTGTATGTGATGTTTCATTATTTGTGTCCACTCTTATGTTAAACCCTATATGGCTCAACTCGGCACGCGATGCACTGTATGCTACTCAGGACAGACATAGAAAATAGAACTGTGTAACAGTTCATATACTGACACGTTGATGTATTAGTAGCCAACTAACATTAGGTAGCAAAGTAAAAGAAAATAACAAATATTTCCTGGTCTTTCTTATATCTCTCAGAACAAACTTCCTTTAGATTTTTTTTTGGACTAACTTGTTCTATGTAGTGAATATGTGTAAGGAATTCTGTGTGTAGCTGGTGTATAGGAGTCAGGCGCAGGACAGCAGAGATGAGTAAATAGACGTATTTTACTCAACATTTAATAAATGCTATACAAAAACAGAGCCCATAATAATGGACCTTCCTTCATAGAAACAATCACTCACAAACAAACATGGGGGGGCAGAGGGTTAAATAATTAACATGTAATTGGGGGATTGAAACCAGGTGTGTAAGACAAAGCTAAAACAAATGGAAAATGAAAAGTGAATCGGCGATGGCATCGACCGCCGAACGCTGCCCGAACAACGAGAGGGACCGACTTCGGTAGAAGTCGTGACAATAAGGTATTCAATGCGTTAGTATAGGCTAGTAGCAGTCAGGCCAAATAAATGTTTTCATCAAATATTATATGTATTTTTTGTTAACACTTTAACACTTTAAGCGGTATTAAAATTCAAAATCAAATAGCAAAATTATCCTTGGTATGAGCTTCTTAAAACATCTTCGAGATAGGGGGCGCTCTTTTAATTTTTGGATAAAAAACGATCCCGTTTTAAACAAGATATTTTGTCACGAAAAGATGCTCGACTATGCATGTAATTGACAGCTTTGGAAAGAAAAAACTCTGAAGTTTCCAAAACTGCAAAGATATTATCTGTGAGTGCCCCAGAACTAATGCTACAGGCGAAACCAAGATGAATCGTATAGACCGGGCTCCCAGAACGTGAAGGCGGACGCACTGTCCTGGTCCACCGAACCTACTGCCATCCTTCCCGCCTCAAGGCTGATAGCACCAGTGGTATGGGAGGTGGACTCAGACATGGAGCGGGCGTTACGGGCTGAACCCGCGCCTCCTCAGTGTCCGGCGGGACAGAAGTACGTGCCACTTGGTGTTCGGGACCAACTGATTCGGTGGGCTCACGTCCTACCCTCCTCGGGTCACCCTGGGGTGAGGAGGACAGTGGGAGGACAGTGGGGAGCCTTCGGGGGAGGTATTGGTGGCCTACCTTGGCTAGGGACATTAAGGTTTATGTCTCCTCCAGTTCGGTATGCGCCCAGGGTAAAGGCGCCTAGGCACCTTCCTAGAGGGAACCCCTCTCCGTTCCACAACGGCCACGGTCACATCTATCCGTAGCTTTCCTGACCGATCTTCCCCCATCTCAGGGGAACACCACAGTTCTGGTTATTGTGGATCGGTTCTCTAAGTCCTGGCCTCTCCTCCCGTTGCCCGGTATCCCTACAGCCCTACAGACTGCGGAGGCATTATTCACCCACGTCTTTTGTCATTTGTTCCGGAGTTCTAAATTGAGCAGCTGCTGAAAAATGAGCTCCTGTATATATTGAGATTTAAATGGTTTTTTAGAGTGAAGTACATCGAAAAAATCAAGAGAAAACTGCCAGACTCAATAGAAGACAAAACAAGGAACAAACCAAAAAAGACAGGCTTTTGAAAAATTAACTATTTTTCATAAAATTGTACAGTTATCTTAGCTAGCTGAATTGCTAGCAGAATTGTTTACTTGTTGCTAAGCAGTTGCTAGGGACTCTCCTGGAAGAAGCTAGCTAGAAAGGAAGACAAAATAAGGACAAAAGAAGGACAGAAGAAAAAGGAAAAGAAAGAGGACAACAAAGTGAAACAGTCAGCACTTCTATTGCAACTTCGTATTTCGTCGTCCTAACGTAGTCTACACTGCTATCTGCCCAGCAGCTAGCCAGCTAGCAAACGTCCACCGTCTACCAAATAGCAGCACTGTAGAAACTATTACACTCAACTGAACGACTTGATTAGTGTAGTGTTAGCTAGCTACATAGTTGTCTTTGCTGTCTTCGTATCCAAGATAATTGTGTAGTTTAGAGCGTGTAGTCTTAGAGTGATTATCTTAATTTACCGAGGTTAGCTAGCCAGCTATTTGTCGTCCTTGACGTAGGAGACACTGCTAGCTAGCCAACAGCTAGCCAACATCTACTGAATAGAACTTCCGCACTCAACAACCCGGTCGCATTCCGCTTCGCTCCACAGGTAGTATCACATTTTTCATTTCATTTCTTTACAGCACAACGGTTTGATTTGTTTGATCGTAGCTAGCTACATAGCTAGCTACATAGCCGTCTGTGTATCAAAGATAATTGTGTAGTCTAGAGCGATTTTCTATGTTAGCTAGCCAGCTATTGTCGTTCTGTTAACGCAACGTATCGTAATCAACACTGCTAGCTAGCCAGCTAGCCCCCAAATAGCAGCACTGTAGAAACTATTACACTCAACGGAACGACTTGATTAGTGTAGTGTCAACAACGCAGCCACTGCCAGCTAGCCTACAAAGTCAACAACGTAGCCACTGCCAGCTAGCCTACTTCAGCAGTACTGTATCATTTTAATCATTTTAGTCAATAAGATTCTTGCTACGTAAGCTTAACTTTCTGTACATTCGAGACGTGTAGTCCACTTGTCATTCCAATCTCCTTGCATTAGCGTAGCCTCTTCTGTAGCCTGTCAACTATGTGTCTGTCTATCCCTGTTCTCTCCTCTCTGCACAGACCATACAAACGCTCCACACCGCCTGGCCGCTGCCACCCTAATCTGGTGGTCCCAGCGCGCACGACCCATGTGGAGTTCCAGGTCTCCGGTAGCCTCTGGAACTGCCGATCTGCAGCCAACAAGGCAGAGTTCATCTCAGCCTATGCCTCCCTCCAGTCCCTCGACTTCTTGGCACTGACAGAAACATGGATCACCACAGATAACACTGCTACTCCTACTGCTCTCTCTTCGTCCGCCCACGTGTTCTCGCACACCCCGAGAGCTTCTGGTCAGTGGGATGGTGGCATCGGGATCCTTATCTCTCCCAAGTGGTCATTCTCTCTTTCTCCCTTTACCCATCTGTCTATCGCCTCTTTTGAATTTCATGCTGTCACAGTTACCAGCCCTTTCAAGCTTAACATCCTTATCATTTATCGCCCTCCAGGTCCCCTCGGAGAGTTCATCAATGAGCTTGATGCCTTGATAAGCTCCTTTCCTGAGGACGGCTCACCTCTCACAGTTCTGGGCGACTTTAACCTCCCCACGTCTACCTTTGACTCATTCCTCTCTGCCTCCTTCTTTCCACTCCTCTCCTCTTTTGACCTCACCCTCTCACCTTCCCCCCTACTCACAAGGCAGGCAATACGCTCGACCTCATCTTTACTAGATGCTGTTCTTCCACTAACCTCATTGCAACTCCCCTCCAAGTCTCCGACCACTACCTTGTATCCTTTTCCCTCTCGCTCTCATCCAACACTTCCCACACTGCCCCTACTCGGATGGTATCGCGCCGTCCCAACCTTCGCTCTCTCTCCCCCGCTACTCTCTCCTCTTCCATCCTATCATCTCTTCCCTCTGCTCAAACCTTCTCCAACCTATCTCCTGATTCTGCCTCCTCAACCCTCCTCTCCTCCCTTTCTGCATCCTTTGACTCTCTATGTCCCCTATCTTCCAGGCCGGCTCGGTCCTCCCCTCCCGCTCCGTGGCTTGACGACTCATTGCGAGCTCACAGAACAGGGCTCCGGGCAGCCGAGCGGAAATGGAGGAAAACTCGCCTCCCTGCGGACCTGGCATCCTTTCACTCCCTCCTCTCTACATTTTCCTCCTCTGTCTCTGCTGCTAAAGCCACTTTCTACCACTCTAAATTCCAAGCATCTGCCTCTAACCCTAGGAAGCTCTTTGCCACCTTCTCCTCCCTCCTGAATCCTCCCCCCCCCCTCCCTCTCTGCAGATGACTTCGTCAACCATTTTGAAAAGAAGGTCGACGACATCCGATCCTCGTTTGCTAAGTCAAACGACACCGCTGGTTCTGCTCACACTGCCTTACCCTGTGCTCTGACCTCTTTCTCCCCTCTCTCTCCAGATGAAATCTCGCGTCTTGTGACGGCCGGCCGCCCAACAACCTGCCCGCTCGACCCTATCCCCTCCTCTCTTCTCCAGACCATTTCCGGAGACCTTCTCCCTTACCTCACCTCGCTCATCAACTTATCCCTGACCGCTGGCTATGTCCCTTCTGTCTTCAAGAGAGCGAGAGTTGCACCCCTTCTGAAAAAACCTACACTCGATCCCTCCGATGTTAACAACTACAGACCAGTATCCCTTCTTTCTTTTCTCTCCAAAACTCTTGAACGTGCCGTCCTTGGTCAGCTCTCCCGCTATCTCTCTCAGAATGACCTTCTTGATCCAAATCAGTCAGGTTTAAAGACTAGTCATTCAACTGAGACTGCTCTTCTCTGTATCACGGAGGCGCTCCGCACCGCTAAAGCTAACTCTCTCTCCTCTGCTCTCATCCTTCTAGACCTATCGGCTGCCTTCGATACTGTGAACCATCAGATCCTCCTCTCCACCCTCTCCGAGTTGGGCATCTCCGGCGCGGCCCACGCTTGGATTGCGTCATACCTGACAGGTCGCTCCTACCATGTGGCGTGGCGAGAATCTCTCTCCTCACCACGCGCTCTCACCACTGGTGTCCCCCAGGGCTCTGTTCTAGGCCCTCTCCTATTCTCGCTATACACCAAGTCACTTGGCTCTGTCATAACCTCACATGGTCTCTCCTATCATTGCTATGCAGACGACACACAATTAATCTTCTCCTTTCCCCCTTCTGATGACCAGGTGGCGAATCGCATCTCTGCATGTCTGGCAGACATATCAGTGTGGATGACGGATCACCACCTCAAGCTGAACTTCGGCAAGACGGAGCTGCTCTTCCTCCCGGGGAAGGACTGCCCGTTCCATGATCTCGCCATCACGGTTGACAACTCCATTGTGTCCTCCTCCCAGAGCGCTAAGAACCTTGGCGTGATCCTGGACAACACCCTGTCGTTCTCATCTAACATCAAGGCGGTGGCCTGTTCCTGTAGGTTCATGCTCTACAACATCCGCAGAGTACGACCCTGCCTCACACAGGAAGCGGCGCAGGTCCTAATCCAGGCACTTGTCATCTCCCGTCTGGATTACTGCAACTCGCTGTTGGCTGGGCTCCCTGCCTGTGCCATTAAACCCCTACAACTCATCCAGAACGCCGCAGCCCGTCTAGTGTTCAACCTTCCCAAGTTCTCTCACGTCACCCCGCTCCTCCGCTCTCTCCACTGGCTTCCAGTTGAAGCTTGCATCTGCTACAAGACCATGGTGCTTGCCTACGGAGCTGTGAGGGGAACAGCACCTCAGTACCTCCAGGCTCTGATCAGGCCCTACACCCAAACAAGGGCACTGCGTTCATCCACCTCTGGCCTGCTCGCCTCCCTACCACTGAGGAAGTACAGTTCCCGCTCAGCCCAGTCAAAACTGTTCGCTGCTCTGGCCCCCCCAATGGTGGAACAAACTCCCTCACGACGCCAGGACAGCAGAGTCAATCACCACCTTCCGGAGACACCTGAAACCCCACCTCTTTAAGGAATACCTAGGATAGGATAAGTAATCCTTCTCACCCCCCCCCCCCCTTTAAGATTTAGATGCACTATTGTAAAGTGACTGTTCTACTGGATGTCATAAGGTGAATGCACCAATTTGTAAGTCGCTCTGGATAAGAGCGTCTGCTAAATGACTTAAATGTAATGTAAATGTAAATGTAAATGCAATGTCCATACTGTGAGACACCATTTCGATAGCGCTACAGGGAGACAGCATGGACAGCTGACCGTCCTCGCCGTGGCAGACCATGTGTAACAACACCTGCACAGGATCAGTACAGCCGAACATTACACCTGCGGGACAGGTACAGGATGGCAACAACAATTGCCCGAGTTACACCAGGAACGCACAATCCCTCCATCAGTGCTCAGACTGTCTGCAATAGGCTGAGAGATGCTGGCCAGAGGGCATGGAGGCCTGATGTAAGGCAGGTCCTCACAAGACGTCACCGGCAACAACGTTGCCTATGGGCACAAACCCACCATCGCTGGACCAGACAGGACTGGCAAAAAAGTGCTCTCGCTGACGAGTCACTTTTTTTCACCAGGGGTGATGGTTGGTTTCATATTTATCGTTGAAGGAATGAGCATTACACCGAGGCCTGTACTCTGGAGCGGGACCGATTTGGAGGTGGATTTTCTGTCATGGTCTGGGGCGCTTTGTCACAGCACCATCGGACTGAGCTTGTTGTCATTGCAGGCAATCTCAACACTGTGCGTTACAGGGAAGACATCCTCCTCACTCATGTGGTACCCTTCCTGAAGGCTCATCCTGACATGACCCTCCAGCATGACAAGGCAACGAGCCATACTGCTTGTTCTGTTCCGTGATTTCCTGCAAGACAGGAATGTCAGTGTTCTGCCATGGCCAGCAACGAGCCTGGATCTCAATCCCATTGAGCACGTGTGGGCTAGGGCCATTCCCCCCAGAAATGTCTGGGAACTTGCAGGTGCCTTGGTGGAAGAGTGGGGTAATATCTCACATCAAGAACTGGTCAATCTGGTGCAGTCCACAAGGAGGAAATGCACTGCAGTATTTAAGGCAGCTGGTGGCCACACCAGATACTGACTGTTACTTTTGATTTGGACCCCTCCTTTGTTCAGGGACACACCTTTCCATTTCTGTTAGTCACATGTCTGTGGATCTTGTTCAGTTTGTCTTAGTTGTGTTTGTTTTGTTTATACAAATATTTACACATTAAATTTGCTGACAATAAACACAGTTTAGGTTTAGTTTAGGTTTAGGAGAGTTTAGGTACTTTTGTTGTACTTTTCAGGTATCAAGGTAAGACCCAAGTGCAGACTGTGTGAAGTAACCATGTTTATTGTAACAAACAGGGCAGGCAAACAACAGCTCAAGGCAGGCAGTGGTCAATAATCCAAAGTAGGAGCAAGGGTACAGGACGGCAGACAGGGTCAGGGCAGACCGATTTCAGTAATCCAGAGCTGGACCAAAGGTACAGAATGGCAGGCAGGGTCATGGATAGGCAGAGTGGTTTGGCTGGCGGGTACAGGGTCAGGACAGGCAAGGGTCAAAAACCAGGAGGACGAGAAAAAGAGAGACTGGGAAAAGACAGAAGCTGACAGGACAAACGCTAGTAAGCTTGACAAAGAAGACGACCTGGCACAGAGAGACAGAAAACACAGGTATACATACAGGGAGGATAAGTAGGGAAGATGGGTGACACCTGGAGGGGGTGGAGACAAGCACAATAACAGGTGAAACAGATCAGGGCGTGACAGTAGCTGTAGCAATATTTTTTATTAGTTGTAGGTCTATTAGTAGTTGTACAAAATAATTTAATGTTGTTAATTTACTTTTATTAGTATTATTAAACAGTAATTGTGTAACGACTTCCGGTCC
>NW_025744430.1:0-1217 GCF_021184085.1 Oncorhynchus gorbuscha | reverse complement strand
ACCCGAAGGGACCTGCAGTCGGTTGCCGCTTATCCTGCAATTCCTCTACTACTAGAGGATTTCTGTTATCCCCGTTTGGACTTTTCCTGTAAAGGATTGAGGATTATGTTAATTTTGTTTGGACTTAAATAAACTCAGTTTCTGTTAAGTCGCTTTTGGGTCCTCACTCATTTGCATAACAAATTCAGTCAATCAACGAAACAGCAGGAAAATCATTGGTGCACAATGATGTCATGACTTGTTGTCTTCAAATCGGTTTCTCTCAGTCAATATGTCCTGTGTAATGACCCATCAGGTTTGATTGTGTTACAAACAAACCAGTTGATTGCAGTGAAACCAAACATGACTGGAAAAGTCACGTTCTGTGTGGGTTATTTACCTGGAATGTGTCATCGAAAATGGAATGAGACGGAATTCACGACACAAGCGGTTCACAAAATGTTTCGTGTTAGGCTACAAAAATTGATTTTATCAAACAAAATATCATTCATTGTGTACCAGTAAGCATTGGGATTGAAAACAGATGAAGATCGTCAAAGGTAAACTATTTATTTCAATGCAGTTTGGGTTTTCGTTACACCTGTGCTCATTGAAATGTTTTTTTTTTATGGGGCTCTATGCCCAGATAATCGCATCGTGTTCTGTCGCAGTAAAACCTTTTTTAAATCTGACAACGCAATTGGATTAGCAAGATTCTAGGCTTTCGATACATGTGAGACACTTGTATTTTCATGAATGTTTAATATGACTATTTATGTAGCGATCGCCGTTTGTTGTGGAATTTCAGTCCGCTAGCGGGTTCCGTGCTCAGAGAGGTTACACTGAGATTTTATGGATATATAGAAGGACAGTATCGAACAAAAGGACCATTTGTTATGTATATGGGACTTTTTGGAGTGCCAACAGAAGAAGATCATCAAAGGTAAGGCATTTAATATATAGTTATTTGTGACTTTCGTGTCGAACATGCCTGGTTGAAATATGTTTTTCATGGTTTTGTATGCGGAGTGCTGTCCTCAGATAATCGCATGGTGTGCTTTCACCGTAAAACCTTTTTCCGAAATCTGACACAGCGGCTAAATTTAGAAAAAGTTAAGCTTTATATTGATCTATTACACTTGTGATTTTATGAAAGTTAAATATGTATAATTCTGTAGTTTAAATTTTGCGCTCTGCAATTTCATCGGATGTTGGCCAGGTGGGACGCTACCATCCCA
>NW_025744429.1:0-50752 GCF_021184085.1 Oncorhynchus gorbuscha | reverse complement strand
CCTGCCCATAAGAAGTTAAACCACTTGAGTGTTGCTTTAGCAGTATGCTTAGGGTCATTGTCCTGCTGGAAGGTGAACCTCCGTTCCAGTCTCAAGTCTCTGAAAGACTGAAGCAGGTTTCGCTCAAGAATTTCCCTGTACTTAGCGCCATCCATCATTCCTTCAATTCTGACCAGTTTCCCTGTCCCTGCTGATGAAGAACATCTACACAGCATGATGCTGCCACCACCATGCTTCAGTGTGGGGATGTTGCTGTTGGGGTGATGAGAGGTGTTGGGTTTGTGCCAGACATAGCATTTTCCATGATGATCAAAAAGCTCGATTTTATTCTCATCTGACCGTAGTACCTTTTTCCAAATACGGTGGCTTATTTTTGTGTTTAAGTGTGCCTTGAATTCTAAATATATCACAGACAGTGTCACCAGCAAAACACACCCACAGAATAACACCTCCTCCTCCTCAATGCTTCAGTGGAAACCATCAAAAATCGCACATTTGGACTCATCAGACCAAAATACAGATTCCCACAGGTCTAATGTCCATTGCTCGTGTTTCTTGGCCATAGCAGGTCTCTTGTTACTATTTGTGTCCTTTAGTGGTGGTGTCTTTGCAGCAATGTGACCATGAAGGCCTGATTCACGCAGTCTCCTCTGAACAGTTGATATTGAGATGTGTCTGTTAATTCCATGTATTTGGATGACATTTCTGAGGCTGTTAACTCTAATGAACTTATCCCCTGCAGCAGAGGTAACTCTGGGTCTTCCTTTCCTGTGAGAAATGTCCTCATGAGAGCCAGTTTCATCGTAGCGCTTAATGGTTTTGCAACTGCACTTGAAGAAACTTTCAAAGTTGTTGAAATGTTCTGCATTGACTGTCATAAAGTAATGATGGCCTGTCATTTCTCTTTGCTTATTTGAGCTGTTCTTGCCAAAATATGGACTTGGTCTTTTACCAAATAGGCCTATCTTCTGTATACCACCCCTACCTTGTCACAACAAAACTGATTGGATCAAATGCATTAAGAAGGAAAGAAATTCCACAAATTAACAAGTCACATCTGTTAATTGAAATGCCTTCCAGGTTACTACCTCATGAAGTTGGTTGAGAGAATGCCATGAGTGTGCAAAGCTGTCATCAAGTCAAAGGGTAGCTACTGAAGAATCTCAAATATAAAGTATATTTGATTTGTTAAACCGTTTTTTTGGTTACTACATGAATCCATGTGTGTTATTTCCTTGGTTTGATGTTTTCACTATCATTCTACAGTACAGCTACATTATAGAAAATAGTAAAATAAAGAAAATCCTTTGCTATATAACTCAGCAAAAAATGTAACATCCCTTTTTCATTCTGACATGACCCTCCAGCATGACAATGCCACCAGCCATACTGCTCGTTCTGTGCGTGATTTCCTGCAAGACAGGCATGTCAGTGTTCTGCCATGGCCAGCGAAGATAGAAAAAAATTGTATGGTCTTGGCTGATTTATTTTGATTTTCCCATGATGTCAAGCAAAGAGGCACTGAGTTTGAATGTAGGCCTTGAAATCATCCACAGGTACACCTCCAATTGACTCAAATTATGTCAATTAGCCTATCAGAAGCTTCTAAAGCCATGAAATTTCCAAGCTGTTGATAGGCACAGACAACTAAGTGTATGTAAACTTCTGACCCACTGGAATTGTGATACAGTGAACTATAAGTGAAATAATCTGTCTGTAAACATTAAATTATTTACGTAGAAAAATCCGAAACGTCACGAGTGTTGAATAAAATGATGCTGATTGTCCATAGTGTTGGTCCCTCAGCTAAACAGAAATGTCAGATAAATGATCCACAGAAAAGTATCATCAAACCGACATTAAAACGTGTGTGCCAACATCCCGAAGTCGCCTCTTCACTGTTGACGTTGAGACTGGTGTTTTGCGTGTACTATTTAATGAAGTTGCCGGTTGAGGACCCCATATGTGACCCCAAACTTTTGAACAGTAGTGTCAAAATTCCGGCTTGTAAAGGACCTGAGAGGGCCATTTCCATAATCAAGCACTGTCATGTTGAAGACGATGTATTTAGAAATTCACTGTTTGGTCTCCAGGGAACATCACAGCATTATCAAACCTCCCCCATCTTTTCATTCAATGCTTAATCTCGTCATCCGTAAACACAGTGCTGATCTGTGTTGCCAAAGAGCTCTACATTTATTTCATTGGTCCACAAACCATTTCCCCCCGGATTTAGGCTTGTTTCGGTGGGTTTTTGAGAAAATGTATTGCGTCTCCTTCAGCATTGGGGTCTTTCTATGTTTATCAATGACCAAATGAAGTGTTAAAAGAAAATAACAAACTTCCTGCAATCAACTGTGGGGGAGGTTCGATAATGCTGTGTGGTTGCTTTGCTACCTCTGATACTGGTACTCAGGGCCTTGAATGTGTGCAAGAAAAAATAAGAAGATTGAAGTGTAATGTTCAACTCAAAAACTGTGTCTCTGTTGGAGGTTGTAGGTTTTCCAGCATAACAACAACCCCAAACACACATAACAAGTGCTTACTTCTATTTTTGTAGAGCAAAATTTTTAGTGAAAGGTACCACACAGTACACAGACACCCTCATGCTCTCAATGTTGTTGAGATATGTTGATTTTCCTTGTAGGCTGGCTATTGGGCAAAAAAAATGTGAAGCCAGCACTTATAGCCTATTGACTATTTATGAGTATTTTATTAAAGAATGTGAAACAATGTTCTGTCTGTTTGCTGCTTTTCATTATTAAATCATGCATATTTATATAGCCTAAATTAAATGTGTTCGTGGGGCAAATATTAGCTATAGGCTAAAGCATACCAAATTGTGATCAATTATGAAAACAGAACATTCCATGTGAAAAAAAAGTATCTGGTATAAGGCTGATATTTGGACGTTTCAATTGAAAAATACTGTCACATGACTAGAAATCGAAACATTGTGATTTTAGAGAGACAAAGTAGCAATAGCCTATGATTAAATGGTTAGGCTATACTGGGCTCTCACCATCATCATTATCATTGTCATTCCAATTTAATCAAGTTACTATTTTCAACTTCAGTATTAACATCAGTGAGCAGGCTTTCGAGTGAGGAAAGAGACCTATGTAATTTAATTTAGTCTCATTATGATACGGAACATTTAGGCTATTTTAAAATAACAGAATACCATATTTTAAGTTAACTCTATAGGATATTATACCCGAGATTCAACTTTATAGCCAGGGCATCTTTTAAAGCTATTTTGATACTAACCTCATGTCTTGATAATATGAATAAGAATGTCATCCATTTTGTTTTGAAATCAGTATTTGACCATCTCTCCCTTTTGATCCCATTTGCAAATAAAAAAGTATGCCTGAGAGATTGACAAGACTATAACATTGGAATGTTGTAAAGTGATGGCCTACCTTGTCTGGCGAGGACACAAATAAAAATGTATTTCAGGTACAAACAGGTAGACAACAGAGGACTCTGGATGAGAGTGGTGTAGACTCACCTGGGGTTACGTCAGAGTGCCCTGCCTGCTGTCTCGACTCCCAGAGGGACCAACACGGCACCGACCGGCAGTGTGCCCTCTGCGGCCACAGATGGTGCACGTGAAGGCCCCTCCTCCAGCCTCCCTACGCGCAGCCCCTCCCAACTCCATGGGGACCGGCCCGGGAGTGCTGGGAGATGGAACCGACAGGGCTCCCACAGGACGTGCATGGATGACCAGCAGGTTATCCAACCAGATCGACAGATCCACCAGTTGGTTAAAGGTTTGTCAAACAGGGGAAGGCGGTCCACCCACTTGTCCCACACTGACCTGAATGCAGTTAGCTCGTCTCTCTGCTACCGAGCTGGTCACGTGTCCCGGTTATCAAAGCGGATAATCCTGGTAATAATGTGGAAGTTTTTCTGAGAAATTATTGCATGGAAAGGTTCTCTGCCATTGTCTGCATCCCACATGGATGATTCCCCATTGGGTCTGAAAACGCTAGCAAGGATAAGAACCCCAAAGTATGTAAATGAGTTTGATCCATCTCCTTCCATCTCTCTCCAAAAACACACCTTCCCTCCAAATTAATGCAGTCCAGAATTATTTTCTGGATTGTGTCTGGGATGAACAGTTCAAAAGAAGAATTTATGTTCTGCACATGAGTAACCGGCATCCGCTTCGGCCCTGGTTGCATCCTTATCACATTGGCAGCCATGCAGGGTGGCTCATTCCTTGGGCAAGAAGACCATCAATTTCACTTTTTTTTTTACATCCACATATATCTCCTCCTGCAAGCTGCTGATGAGCTGGTTACTGACGGGCTGGTCCTGGGGCTGGCTGTGGATGGGCTGGTCCTACGGCTGGCTGAGGGTCAATCTTATCCTCTTCTTCCAACTCACTGTCAGACTCCGAATTGACACATTCTTCATATTCCAAGTGGAAGACACTCCTTCCACACTAGCTTCTCTTGGTGCAAACATTTTTTCTAAGGCCCTCTGAGCAGAGATTACTTTCGCCATACTGATTGATTGTGATAAGGAGCCACACATGCAAAGCTATTGATTTGCTGTGTCCCTCCCCCAATTTGAACCTGGCTGGAGTAGAGTTTGTGAAAATTATGATTTTTTTTTACAATAATGTATTGTAATAACATTGTGCAGGTACCCGCAAGACATTGTGTAGTTTCACACACTACAAAGTGTGGAGAGTGTGAGAAAAGCGGGAGACATACAGACCGGCAGGGATACAAACACGTTATTGGTGCTATGTTGAAACAGCAGGCCCAGGGAGGAGAAAGACAGAGTGAAGGCTCACAGCAAACAGTTTTGTTTCATTTTTACTTGTTTTCGCCTAGAAACACACAAACATGTATCACCCTCGGGTGCACATAGGGGGGTGCACTCAATTTAAGTATGTTATTTTACATGTTCTTCACAGAAAACAAGCCAAGGAGTCTCAGGTTGGAAAAATAATTCATTGTATCATTTTTCTTTTAGCATACATTGAAAATGGGTTCCACAGACCCGAACACCACACAAGGGTTAAGAAAAGTGGCACGGTGCCAATATATGTGGCCGCAAATGTATTTCAAAACAAGATGTACAGCTTCTTCTTTTTGTGAGTGCATAGCATAGAATGCATTTTTATGACAGGTCAGCTGTCAAAGCAAGGAGAAGGAAAAGAATGGGCACAGGATGTTGGTAACGGCATAGTCAGAGGTTAAAGGAGAAGGTACAAAATGTGAATTATATTGACAGTCACATATTGAACATATCATACTCTAAAATATGAGGTTAAGTATGATGTTCAATTCAAAGTGACATCTTGTTCTTTCTTTGGAACAGAGATGTGTAGGCTGCAGATATAGGAAGACATGAGTCACAGTGGCCATTACCGAAATCTAGCTTGCCTACTACTTACTTAAACTGCATACTGGTTACTAATCATACTACATACTATTTAGAATGTACATTTAGTACAAATATATGTAGTATGTAACAAATATCAACATATAAATCATCAATACTGAGGAGGTGTAATCACGCTTCTTGCCTGCCATTCGTTAATGTTTGTAGAGCGAATTCCCTATTGTGATTGTCAGAATACAATTCGGTTCCTCAATAGTGGCGATCCCACTAATATTTTGGCGATCCCACTGAACTGCTGTAGGAATATATCTTAAATGGCACCCTATTCCCTAGCTCTCTGCTCCGGCCCACCCGCGTTGTCGTAGTACTATTTTCTCCTTCTACAGTGGTTGCTCCACTAAAAGTTTTGCAATTATGCTGCGAGATTTAGAGGTAATTTGTGGTTTTGTACGGTACCGTGTATCACCACTTCATTGCTACAGACCAGCACAAGGGTGAGATAGAGCACTGGTTATGCTTTTGGGTCCTACTGTGTCTCTAAATGACAATTAATGGGCGACATAAACCTAAATAGAAACTGATAATTGTGCATGGCTTCAGTATTACTTACTAAAACTGTTATTACACTAAGGTTTTTATTATTTCATTTTGTTAAGATTATTGTGCTCTTACTGTAGCCTACTCCCGACCTGTCATGTTTTATGGTGCCTGAGTGGTGCAACGGTCTAAGACACAGCATAGCAGTGCAAGATGTGTTGCCACAGTTCAATGCCGGCCTCCACTGGGAGAACAATGAGATGACTGTAGGTTTTAGACTTCTCTCCCTCTAAAAACAGAAATAAATCATTCTAAATAACAAACTGGCTTTATTTACAAATTATTAACAATGTCTCATCCCATGTTCAAGAATGGTGTTTTTCTCGCTCATTTTATGTTATTTAAAAACAAAATAATCTCCAAAATATTGTTTTTTTTTTAAACAAAGCAATTATTATTAATATTATTATTATTGATTTATAGTTATATTTATAGTTATATAAAATCCCCTTGGAAATTCTCACAGATATATTATTAACACTGTATTTTACAGGACAAAATATATTGGTCGTATTGGTCATGGCTCAGTGGCGCACAATGAGATTGCCTTGCAGTTCTCCAGTTGTACCCACTGAACGCGTGCGAGGTTCAAGGCACGAGGACAGGGGGCACGGGATGGGCCGCAGAAGACTGACCTAGCCCACGGGGAAGGGAGAGCAACACTCTAAGGGACATTGCACAAATAATGATGCTGCTAATGGGAAAAGTTCCCGGTGTTCTTTGTGCCATCTGCACGTTCAAACTAATACAATGTAACTAATAATGGCATCTTTATGCTTTCATTAATAAAATAATGATAAAAAATAAAAAATATCACTGAATTACAGAAATATCCTCCAATCCTCTATACGTAATTATTGGCGGAGAGTCGCTGTCACGCCCTGGTCGAAGTATTTTGTATTTATCTTCATGTATTGGGTCAGGCCAGGGTGTGGCATGGGGTTTTTGTATTGTGGTATGTTTGTCTTGGGGTTTTGGTGGTGGTATTGGGATTGTAGCTTAGTTGGGTTATCTAGCAAAGTCTAATGCAGGTGTTTATCGTTGTGTCTGATTGGGAACCATATTTAGGCAGCCATATTCTTTGAGTTTGTCGTGGGTGATTGTCCTTAGTGTCCTTGTAACTGTCTAGTGTTAGTTTGCACCAGTTTAGGCTGTTTCGGTTTTTGTTACGTTTATTGTTTTGTAGTGTTTGTGTTTAGTGTGTTTTTTTCATTAAACATGAATCGTAATCTACACGCTGCGTTTTGGTCCGACTCTCCTTCACCACACCTAGAAGACCGTTACAGAATTACCCACCACAAACGGACCAAGCAGCGTGTTAACAGGCAGGAGCCAAAGGAGAGGCAACAGATGCAGCAGCAGCAGGAGCAGCAGCAGCTGCAGTGGGAGAGGCCTGTTCAGCGCAGCCTGAGATGCCAGCCTGCATGGAGCAGCCAGTCTGCACGGAGCTGCCAGTCTGCAAGGAGCTGCCAGTCTGCAAGGAGCTGTCAGTCTGCAAGGAGCTGTCAGTCTGCATGGAGCAGCCAGAGCTGTCAGTCTGCAAGGTGCTGCCAACCTGCATGGAGCAGCCAGAGCTGTCAGCCTGCATGGAGCAGTCAGAGCTGTCAGTCTGCATGAAGCAGCCAGAGCTGTCAGTCTGCATGAAGCAGCCAGAGCTGTCCGTCTGCAAGGAGCTGTCCGTCTGCAAGGAGCTGCCAGTCTGCAAGGAGCTGCCAGTCTGCAAGGAGCTGCCAGTCTGCAAGGAGCTGCCAGTCTGCACGGAGCCACCAGAGCTGCTAGTCTGTAAGAAGCCGCCAGAGCTGTCAGCCTACATGGAGCAGCCAGAGCCGCCAGTCAGCATGGAGCAGCCAGATCTTTCAGTCTGCCAGGATCCGCCAGTCAGCCAGACTCTTCCAGATCTGCCAGTCAGCCAGACTCTTCCAGATCTGCAAGTCAACCAGACTCTTCCAGATCTACCAGTCAACCAGACTCTTCCAGATCTGCCAGTCAACCAGACTCTTCCAGATCTGCCAGAACTGCCAGTCGGCCAGGATCTGCCAGTCGGCCAGGATCCGCCAGTCAGCCAGGATCCGCCAGTCAGCCAGAATCCGCCAGATCCGCCAGTCAGCCAGGATCTGCTGAGACCACCAGCCAGCCAGGATCTGGTAGATCTATCTACCTGCCTGAGCTTCCTCTCACTCCCGAGCTTCCTCTCACTCCCGAGCTTCCTCTCACTCCCGAGCTTCCTCTCACTCCCGAGCTTTCTCTCACTCCCGAGCTTTCTCTCACTCCCGAGCTTTCTCTCAGTCCCGAGCTGCCTCAGTCCCGATCTGCTCTTCAGTCCAGTGGGTTTCTGGGTGAGGACTACTCGGCCATGGTCGGCGGCGAGGGTGGACTATCCAGGGACGCGAGGAGAGGGGACTAAGACATTGACTGAGTGGGGTCCACGTTCCGCGCCGGAGCCGCCACCATGGACAGACGCCCACCCGGACCCTCCCTATTGTTTTGAGGTGCGTTCGGGAGTCCGCACCTTAGGGGGGGGGGGTTCTGTCACGCCCTGGTCGAAGTATTTTGTATTTATCTTCATGTATTTGGTCAGGCCAGGGTGTGGCATGGGGTTTTTGTATTGTGGTGTGTTTTTCTTGGGGTTTTGGTGGTGGTATTGGGATTGTAGCTTAGTTGGGTTATCTAGCAAAGTCTATGGCTGTCTGGAGTGGTTCTCAATCAGAGGCAGGTGTTTATCGTTGTCTCTGATTGGGAACCATATTTAGGCAGCCATATTCTTTGAGTTTGTCGTGGGTGATTGTCCTTAGTGTCCTTGTAACTGTCTAGTGTTAGTTTGCACCAGTTTAGGCTGTTTCGCTTTTCGTTACGTTTATTGTTTTGTAGTGTTTGTGTTTAGTGTGTTTTTTCATTAAACATGAATCGTAATCTACACGCTGCGTTTTGGTCCGACTCTCCTTCACCACACCTAGAAGACCGTTACAGTCACGTCATATTTTCTCGATATATGGTGGGCCTGCCTTTGGCGCCATGAGTCTCACTAGTGTTGAGTAATGTGCTGTTAAAAGTGATGTAGGTCTTATTTACTTAAAGAGCATATTGAAGTTAGAAGGATTTGAAGCAATAGACTACAATTATTTTAGCACCATTGTACAGCGCCATATTTTAAATTCCATCTGAATGGAAATTTAAATATGGAGCTGTACAATGGTGCTAAAAACATTTTTTGTTGCTTTTCTTGAAATAGAAACACCATAATATTAATCAAATTAATTAAGCAAGTACTAGTCAAAAGTTTGGACACACCTACTCATTCCACTGTTTTTCTTTAATTTTACTATTTTATACATTGTAGAATAATATTGAAGACATCACATCTATGGAATAACACATCCTTGAGATGTTTCTACATTCGGTTAAGAACAAATTCGTATTTACAAGGACAGCCTACTCCTTCCTCCCGTCGGGGAATTGAACCCCGGTCTCCCGCATGCCCGCACGACACGGGGATTCATCATATTGTACAGCGCTATGTTTTCCATTCCATCTTAAAGGAAACTTGGTGAGTTTTTCATTTTTCTTGAAATATAAACACCATAATATTAATCAAATTAATGAAGCAACATTTCCTCAAATCAATCCCATATACTATGTTCTTACAATTTTTTTTTTTAATTCTCCAGTACAGTCACTGTTGAAGGCTATCAGATGCTTCTCAAAGATGCCCTCTGGTGGTCAATCTAGCAGTAACTACCGATAATGGCACCAGTGCAAGCTGCGCATCAGAACAATGCTTTTAAAGGGCGACCCACTGTAGCTGGATGGCTGCTCTCCACATTGTCCATTAATACCACTGATGTGTGAGGAAAAGGGGTAGGGGAAATGGAGAACTAAGTGTTTGCCCAAAACTTTTTCCAAAATATTACAGCGCCTTCGGAAAGTATTCAGACCTTTTGACATTTTCCACTTTTTGTTACTTTACAGCTGTCAAGCCCTGGTCTAAGTATTTTGTGTTTTTCTTCATGTATTGGGTCAGGTCAGGATGTGGCATGGAGTTTTTGTATTGTGGTGTGTTTTGTCTTGGGGTTTTGGTGTGTATGTATTTGGGATTGTAGCTAGTGGGATTATCTAGCAAAGTCTATGGCTGTCTGGAGTGGTTCTCAATCAGAGGCAGGTGCTTATCGTTGTCTCTGATTGGGAACCATATTTAGGCAGCCATATTCTTTGAGTTTGTCGTGGGTGATTGTCCTGAGTGTCTTGACGTCCTTAGTCTGTGTTAGTTTGCACCAGTTAAGGCTGTTTCGGTTTTCACTACGTTTATTGTTTTGTAGAGTTTGTGTTTTGGATTCGTGTTATGTTGTGTGATTAAACATGGATCGCAATATACACGCTGCAGTTTGGTCCGACTCTCCTTTATTTATTTATTAAATTAAATAAATTCCTCAGAAATCTACACACAATACCCCATAATGACATAGGAAAAAAGGTTTTTAGAAAAAAAAAAAAGAAATACCTTATACCTTAAATAGAAATACCTTAACTACCAAATACCTTATTTTAAAAAGTATTCAGGCCCTTTGCTATGACACTCAAAATGAGCTCAGGTGCATCCTGTTTCCATTGGTCATCCTTGAGATTTTCTACAACTTGATTGGAGTCCACCTGTGGTAAATTCAATTGATTGGACATGATTTGGAAAGGCACACACCTATCTATGTAAGGTCCCACAGTTGACAGTGCATATCAGACAGAAATCCAAGCCATGATGTCGAAGGAATTTTCGTTAGATCTCCAGGACAGTATTGTGTCGAGGCATAGATATGGGGAAGGTTAACAAATATGTTTTGCATCATTGAAGGTCCCCAAGAACACAGTGACCTCCATAATTCTTAAATAGAAGAAGTTTGGAACCACCAGGACTCTTCCTAGAGCTTGCCGCCCAGCCAAATGGATTAATCACTGGAGAAGGGCCTTGGTCAGGGAAAGAGCACCCTGACAGTGCACTAGAGAACTACTGTCATTCTGCCCCTGAACAAGGCAGTTAACCCACTGTTCCCTGATAGGCTGTCATTGCATTTGTTCTTGACTGACTTGCCTCGTTAAATAAAGGTAAAATGATAAACAAAGTACAGAGAGATACTTGGTGAAAACCTGCTCCAGAACCTCACACTGGGGTAAAGATTCACCTTCCAACAGGACAATGACCCTAAGCACACAGCCAAGACAACAAAGGAGTGGCTTTGGGACAAGTCTCTGAATGTCCTTGAGTGGCCCAGCCAAAGCTTGGACTTGAACCCAATTGAACATCTCTGGAGAGCCCTGAAAATAGCTGTGCAGCAATGCTTCCTATCCAACCTGACAGGACTTGAGAGGATCTGCAGAGAAGAATGGAAGAAATTTAGAGATGGATGACCTGGGATATTGTCAGATTCCAGGAAATGTGCACAGATCCATGCAACGTGGGTCTGTGCATTATCATGCTGAAACATAAGGGGATGGTGACAGATGAGCCTCGGGATCTCATTGCGTTATCTCTGTGCATTCAAATTGTCATTGATAAAATGAAATTGTGTTCGTTGTTTGTAGCTTATGCCTGCCCATACCATAACCCCACGCCACTATGGGGCACTCTGTTCACAACACTGACATCAGCAAACCGCTCGCCCACACAATGCTATACACACTGTCTGCCATTTGCCCGGTACAGTTGAAACCGGGATTCATCCCGTGAAGAGAACACTTCTCCAGCATGCAGTGGCCATCGAGAATTTGCTGAAGTCTGTTACTATGTCGAACTGCAGTCAGGTCAAGACCCTGGTGACGACGGCGAGCACGCAGATGAGCTTCCCTGAGACAGTTTGTCCAGAAATTATTCGGTTGTGCAAACCCACAATTTCATCAGCTGTCTTGGTAGCTGTTCTCAGACGATACGTGGGTGAAGATTATCTGGCAACAGCTCTGGAGGACTTTGCTGCAGTGAGCATGGCAATTGCACGCTCCCTCAAAACTTAAGACACCTGTGGCCTTTTATTGTCCCCAAGACAAGGTGCACCTGTGTAATGATCATGTTGTTTAATAATTTCTTGATATGCCACACCTGTCAGGTGGATGGATTATCTTGGCAAAGGAGAAATGCTCACTAACAGGGATGTAATCAAATTTGTGCACACAATTTGAGAGAAATAAGATTTTTGTGCATATAAAACATTTCTTGGATCTTTCATTTCAGATAATGAGACATGAAACACGGGACAAACACTTTACACGTTGCATTTATATTTGTGTTCAGTGTAAAATATATTCCACGGTACTTTTGTATACTTTTTAGCCAGTTACAGGTTTTTCAAAAATGCTCAAAGCTCCAACTTCCTAATTGGGGAGTTGACTGACCCAGTTTGGACCTCCCCCTAAACCAACCATAGGCCTACATCAGTAATACCATGTCAGAAAATCCTAGTGAGAGCCCTGATCGTACATTTAAACATATTTCCAGTTAGCTACTGAAGAGCATCCAATTACCAAGTACACATAACAGTCTATAGCCTACCATTCCTTCTGAGTCAACATCATTATTAGGCTAAAAAGCTGCATTTGCCTATGGTTTGAGCAGTGTTGGTGTTGCAATCATGCCATTGTCGTGCCAGGGATGTCACCGCCACGCTGAAGAGTTACTCAGCAAAATTATTCAAGCTTGGCAGGTCTGCAGTAATTCTGAAAGTAGCAACCAAGAGCCAAAACTGGTTGCCAAAAATTGCGTAGTACGTCACAAATGTGCAGATATGTGCACCATGCTCTCTCTCTCTCGCTCTACTGTGTCTTGCTAGCTGTCACCCAAATGGCGAGGGTCTGAAACTCATTGGCTGAAACTGGAATTGCTAGGATGCTTGCCCACATTAGGGGAAATGTTGGGGAAATGAGGCTGCACAGCTTCCAGAAAACAGTCTCTTTCAAAATAGGAATTGTGTGGATAATTGATGTAAAACAGTAGTTCTGCTCGTAGATTATGCATGCACAATCTATGATTATTGATACATCCAGCACAAAGCGGGAGATTTCATAATTACTTAAGTCGCCAAAGTACCGGAGCATGTCTATAAGCGATTGAGTGTATTGAATAAGTAATAATCCACCAGCTCTGAAGGTAGTAACAATAATTCAAGTAAACCGTTATTGTTATTTTATTTCACTGTCGGCTTCACCCTCCGACATATATCACAGTGTGCATGTACAAGCATTACACTTGAAGAGATTCTTGATTTTATTCATTAAGATACCTTTTAATTCTTAACATTTATCAGGAGAGTAGTTCAGCAGTAGCAAATGTTTTGGGTGAACCCGACCAAATTCACAAAGAAATGTGACTCATAGATGTGTCATTCTCAATGAAAACAAATCTAAAGAAGTGTTAGATCTGTTTTATGTGCGGCATTTCTATGCTTCCCGTACTTAAGTTTTGTTTTTGCATCTTTTACTTTTGGTTTTGTACATAAGCTTCAAACAGCTGAAAATACAAGGCTTTTTGTTATGGAAAATATATTTCACAGCGGTTTAATGATTCTCTACACTACAAATGCTTTTAAAAATATTTTTTACCCAATTTCATGGTATCCAATTGGTAGTTACGGTCTTGTCCCATTGCTGCAACTCCCGTACGGACTCGGGAGAGGCAACAAAACACAACCCAAGCAAGCCGCGCTTCTCCTTGACACAATGCCCGCTTAACCCGGAAGCCAGACGCATCAATATGTTAGAGGAAACACTGTACACCTGGCAACCATATCAGTGTGCACTGCACCCGGCCCGCCACAGGAGTCACTAGTGCGCGATGGGACAAGAACATTCCTGCCGGCCAAACCCTCCCCTAAACCTGGACAATGTTGGGCCAATTTTGCGCAATCCCATGAGTCTCCCGGTCACGGCCGCCTGCTACAGAGCCTAGACTCAAACCAGGAGCTCTAGTGGCACAGCTTGCACTGCGATGCAGTTCCTTAGACCACTGAGCCACTCAGGAGCTCCAATATTTGCTTGTTTTGTCACATAAACTGAAATTAAGGAAACTATTAGAATTGTAGCAACCAGGAAATGTTGGATCAATTTCTGCATACTGCATCTTGAAATAATTTAAATAATAAGTGACGCTAAAAAAAGAATTAGTACCCATGATTCATAAGTGACACGGTTGGAGAGACGCTCGACAGAAGCTTGAGGATTTTATGACATCTTGTGGTTGATCTCCTTTCCCCTCTCCAAGATGCCCTTCTACACCCAACCACAAACCCACCCACATGCACTCACACATATGCACACACTCTAACAATCACACAAACACACACGCGCATGCATGCACATACACACACACAGACACAGACACACACACAGACACAGACACAGACACACACACACACACACACACACACACACACACACACACACACACACACACACACACACACACACACACACACACACACACACACACACACACACACACACACACACACACACACACACACACACACACACACACACACACACACACACACACACACACACACACACACACACACAGACACAGACACACTGATAAAATAGCAGACAGGAACATGCAGAGAAAGAAACGTACCATGAAGGATAATCATTTTGTCCACCCACTCCCACACCTTACAACCTGCTCTCACTCTCTCTCACACACGTACACCCACTCCCCTCAACACGTTTCACAGCTGCCAACTGGAGAACTATGGGCTAGGTCGGAAATTACATGCTGTGGGCCCAGGTAAAAAGCAGTGCACTAAATAGGGAATAGGGTGCCATTTTGGACGCAAAAAACTCTCACCTTTTTACACAGGTCAGCACAAGTCAACCTGTGCACATCTTTAGGAAAGAGAGGGAAAGAGAAAGGAGGAGAGATAAATAATTGTTTACATAGCCTGTAGTTGTTAGGCTTTATTAAACTCAACTCACACTGGACCAGACTTCAGTTTCGGCTATTAGTATTTGATGCTACTTTTATTACTTATATTTTTTATCTAACTATTTAAGAGGTGGTAAGGTAAAGTGTACCAATCAGAGCATGGCAACCCTCAAATGCAACATGTTCACCTGACCAGATAACAAGAGAAGTGAGAGAGACACAGAGAGTGAGAGAGAGGTTAGACTGGCTGGAGCAGCAGCAACTCAGCACAAATAGGACAAAGGTAGAGTGAGAGAAAGAAAGACTTTGGACTTCATTGTTCGTGCAGTGCAGCGCTAAGGGGAGAGCGATCAGAAAAAAGAGAGAGAGAAAGAAAGAAAGAGAAGAGAGAGAAAGAAAGAGCGACAAAGACAAAGGAAGGCATAGAGAGAAGGAAGATGAGAAGGCACAGAGCAACTGGAGGATGTGTACTGTGGACCAACAAGCCCTATGTGCTATGTGTGGACCCGCGGGCCCTCAGATCTACTTTCGAACCTGGTTCGGCCTGTTTGTCTCTAACTCCTCACCTCACCCCAATACCTTCTCCTCACCCTGCAGACTAAGCTAGTGTTGCATTCCAAATGACAACCTATTCCCTTTATAATGATCTACTTTTGGCCAGGGCCTACAGTCTTACAAAAGAACGTGCTATCTAGAACCAAAAAAGGGTTATTTGGCTGTCCCCAAAGGAGAAGCCTTTGAAGAACCCATTTTGGTTCCATGAAGAACCATTTACACAGAGGGTTCTACATAGAACACAAAAGTGTTCTACATGGAACCAAAAATGGTTCTCCTATGGGGACAGCCACAGAACCCTTTTGGAACCCATTTTTTCTAAGAGTGCAGGGCTCAAAAGTAGGGAATAGTGTGCCATGTGGGACTCATAGTAAATATCCTGGTCCCAGGCTATTTTGCATTTTCCCCTACTGTAATGATATGCAGTGTAGCAGTTGGTTCTAAGACCACTCTCTTGGTTGGTTGAAATGTCAGAGTGTGTCTGTAGACTACCGTAACTCCTGTTGTGTTTCTTTCCCACTAAACTCTGAGCCTTGCTGTTCGGCCGTGTTGCCTCCAGGTGAGCCATTCCCTCCAATGTCCCCCAGGCATCTCTGTCTTTAAAGCTAAGCTCTGCCTGCTCTCCCTGCTATGTGTGCTCTACATGAGAATGAGAAATATCCACCTCCAGGCAAGCCATTACTGCTGTGCAGGCAGGTCATGTGGTGTGTGTATATAGCGGCTTTCACTTTGTTGTTGTTGGATGTAATATTGAATGTAATGTTGGCGGTGTTTACCTGAAGTGACTTGAACAGACTCTTTAGGTATACATTTTGTTTAATCGTTCATCTAAGAGTTTGACAGTTTTTCAGATTTGTGTAGTTCATGTAGAGACACACTCAGACTAGCCTGAATTATTCGGAGCATGGAAACATTGCTCAATTCGTATCAAGGGACCTAACGTGTGCCAGAAAAACATTCCCCACACCACTACACCACTGCCACCAGCCTGTACCATTGACACCAGGCAGGATGGGGCCATGGAGTCATCCTGACTCTACCATCAACATGATGCAACAGGAACCGGGATTCGATCGACCAGGCAATGTTTTTCCACTCCTCAATTGTCCAGTGTTGGTGATCTCGTGCCCACTGGCAGTCGCTTCTTCTTGTTTTTAGCTGATAGGAGTGGAACCCAATGTGATGATCTGCTACAATAGCCCATCCATGATAAAGTTCTAACGTTCATTTGAACAGTAACGGAATGCCTTGATGCCTGTCTACCTGCATTACATAGCAAGCCACGACCACGTGAGTCACTGTCTGTAGCAGCGAACCATTTTCACGAACCGGGTGGGATACCTAATAAACTGGCCACTATGAGCCCTGAATCATGATGCAAAGTGGAAGCTTGGTCGTTACTATAAAAGCTATGGATATATGGCCACAATGCTAAGTGAATGCCTGTTTGCTGATGCTAGGGCTATAGAGGCATGATTTATAGGGCTATAGAGGCATGATTTATAAGGCTATATAATACCACTAATATTTCCAGGGCTCTATGTAGGGAATAGGGTGCCTTTTGGGAATCACCCAGTGTGTTGTGTGTCTGGCGATAGGGTTAGTGAGGAGAAGTGAAGAGGTCCTATGTAGTATGTCTATCTGGCTATAGATAGGGTTAAGGACAAAGACATGGGGTCAGTACAGAGACTGAGCAGCCATAATCATGTGCAATTTACAACTCAGCGGTGCATGGAGACTGCTCTCTGTGCATAAGGAATCATGGTGTTCTGTTACATTGAACTACACAGAGGACGAGAGAGAGAGAGAGAGAGAGAGAGAGAGAGAGAGAGAGAGAGAGAGAGAGAGAGAGAGAGAGAGGGGAGAGAGAGAGAGAGAGAGAGAGAGAGAGAGAGAGAGAGAGGCAGTCATTATAATGATTCCAGGTCACAATGGTAGAGTGGTATTCCAACAAAGTATCCCATCATGGTGTCAGAGAGAATGCATAATTCATCCCACAGAACACACGCATACTGTACACACAGATTTTTCTGTGTTGAATTTTATGGACTTTTTGGGGAGTAAAAATGTATTCCAATTCAAAATACTATTTTCCCTAACCCTTAACCCTAACCTTTAATTGAACCCTAACCTTATCCCTAAACCCATAACACACTCTCCCACACACACCCACACACACACACACACACACAGAGACGGCAGGCATCATCCCATAGAACCCAGACTGAGGCGGAGCTGATTGGTTTTGTTCTGCAAACTCCCTCCTTTCTGTCTCTTTCTTTCTCTCCTTTTTCTCACCCTCAGGCTCAACCTCAAATCCAACTTCCCTCCCTTTCAATCTCTCTCCCTCGTTCTCTCCCTCTGGCTCAACCTGGTTCTCGGTTCGTGGCATAGCCATTACACAAGCACAATCCCTGTGTCGCCATGGAGGCGAGGAGTGAGGGGAGGAGCCGGGGGGCGCGTGTTTAACATCTTGGTTCTTCTTGCCTCCCGTCGGCCGCTGTGTGGAGGAGAGGCTTGGCGGGCTTGTCAGGCGCAGCGTTTCAAGATCAACATGAGGTGATGGCCATCTGGACCAGTGGAAAATAACAAATACCACACGCTGCTCTGGGTTCCGTCTATCTCCACACGAAATGCTACCCTATTCCCTACATAGTGCACTACTTTTGACCAGAGCCCTATATAGGGAATAGGGTGTCATTTTGGATGCAGGCTCTCCGTCCAATCAATCCCCATTGATTGTCCCCGCTCTCCGTCCAATCAGTCCCCACTGGCCCAACACACAAATAGTCCCACCCTTATAACACCCAGATTAAGTCAAATAAACTCTCTCTCCTGGTTGTGTATGGAAGAGGTGCTGTGTCCTGAACGGTTGCCTTAAACAGAGAGTTGATTCTCTTTGTCCTCTCGTATTTATAGCAGTGATTATCTGTACAAGGAATAAACTGTGTGAGGCCAGGCCATGCAGGGGGCTCAGTTATTCAGGGAAGAGAGTTTGTGAAAAAGTCAAGGCTCTGCTTCTTTTTCCATACTGTGGTTGGAACTAATATGCCTCTCTCGTGACATAGTGTTATTCCTTGCAAACATACCCTTCTCCTGATGATCTGTTAAGGTAAACTCACATCTAATATAGTCCATGCTGAAAGGGTCATCCTATACATTGGGAGAGAGTAGAAAACATTGTCAGATGTTTGAACTCAGGTCTAGTCTACACGGTTAGTGTCCCAAGGCATAAATCATGTGCCA
The DNA here is from genome assembly GCF_021184085.1 of Oncorhynchus gorbuscha. Taxonomy (NCBI): domain Eukaryota; kingdom Metazoa; phylum Chordata; class Actinopteri; order Salmoniformes; family Salmonidae; genus Oncorhynchus; species Oncorhynchus gorbuscha. The sequence goes on along the minus strand of NW_025744429.1, from coordinate 32,094 downwards.
CTATTGACATGTGTCTTCTGTCCTTAAGCACAACCTCGGCATAGGAAATGGAGCTAGGAAAGTATCTTGGTGGGGGTCTGAGTTGTGGGAGAAAAACTTATTTGAAATAGTATGAAATATGCCAGGTGGCCATTCCCAAGATGTAAACATTTGAAAACAGGAATATATTTGTCAAACAGAGACATACTGTAAAAGTCTGATTACCATCAGAAGTCTGAGTCAGGAATTTCTTTGTATAGGGTCTGTGAAGTGTCATAATCTGCATACAAAATGGCACCCGATTCCTTACATAGTGCTCTATGGGCCGGGCCCTGGTCAAAAGTAGTGCACGACACAGGAAAAAGAGTGTCATTTGGGAAGCAGAAATGTAACGATGTGGCAAATACTGTAAAGGTGTGCATAACTGGCTGCAGGGAAGTCAGGCGCAGGAGAGCAGAAATGGGTAGCAAACGGAGCCCTTTATTGAGGCAAACAAAACACGTCACTAGGAAAACTAAACACACCCGGGTTACAATAACCCGGTGCAAACCAGCCTGGACTACACATACATTTACACATAACAATTCCACACACTGACATGGGGGGGAAACAGAGGGTTATATGCAAGATGAGTAATGAGGGAATACAAACCAGGTGTGCGGGAAACGAAGACAAAACAAATGGAAAATTAAAGGTGGATCGGCAATGGCTAGAAGACCGGTGACGTCGACCGCCAAACGCCGCCCGAACAAGGAGAGGGACCGACCTCGGCGGAAGTCACTACAAATGCAGGGTGGCACGCTGCCTTTCCATCCTGCACTCACTACCATTCTCTGTGCATCACCTACTCACTCTCCTCTCCCTTTCTCTCTCTGTTTACTTTCTCTCTTCACATCTGTCAATCTCTCTCTCACCATTTGCATTATTTTTCCACTCTGTCTCTCTCTGTCCATATACTGTTTCTTTTTTTCTCTCTCTCTCCATTAACTTTTTCTTTTTTTAAATCTATCTCTGCTGTTAGCAGTTTGAAAGCAAGTCTCCCTGTAGATCAATTCCCTGTTTGCTTAACAAATTTACGGCGATTTTGAAGCTGTGTGTAATTTATCCCCAGGCCTGATCCATCACCCAATCGATCCCATAGACGTCTGAACACTTCCTCGTCTCGACATGGGTGTTTATCGCAGCGCCTCAGAACAACCGATACACGAGAGGCGGGAGAGACGGGCTAGATATAACACTCAGGCTGCATCGCAAATGGCACCCTTTTCTGTAGTGCACTACCCTTGAACGGAGCTTTTTCTGTAGTGCACTATATAGAGAATAGGGTGCTATTTGGGTTGCGGGCTCAATCTCGATCATGGCCTCGCTCTCATACAATGTGTTTTTTAATCACAGACGGAATCTTTTTCTTACTAAATTGATATTGTTTCGATGGTTTTAGCTGTTATATATTATTAATCCTTGAAAGAAAACTAGGGATAACTTAACAAAATCACATCTCTAAATTTAAATTACAAAGAAATATATACAGGGTTTTTCTTTATTTTCCTATTTTCTGCATTGTGAAATAACACATATGGATGGAATCATGTAGTAAGGAAAAAAGGTTTAAACAAAATATATTTTTGATTTGGACTGCAGAGTAAAGGAAAAGCAGCCAACAAGTGCTAGTTGTTGAGAGTCAGTTTCATCATAGCACTTGATGGTTTTTTTGACTGCATTTGAAGAAACTTTCAAAGTTCTTTTTCACATTGTCATTTAGGTTAGTATTGTGCAGTAACTACAATGTTGTTGATCCATCCTCAATTGTCTCCTATCACAGCCATTATTCAATTCAGACTGTAACGCAACAAAACGTGGAAAAAATGAAGAGGTGTGAATATTTTCTGAAGGCACTGTGTGTGTGTGTGTGTGTGTGTGTGTGTGTGTGTGTGTGTGTGTGTGTGTGTGTGTGTGTGTGTGTGTGTGTGTGTGTGTGTGTGTGTGTGTGTGTGTGTGTGTGTGTGTGTGTGTGTGTGTGTGTGTGTGTGTGTGTGTGTGTGTGCGTGTGTGCGTGTGTCTGCTTGTGTGTGTATGTGTCACGCCCTGGCCATAGAGAAGCTTTTTATTCTCTATTTTGGTTAGGCCAGGGTGTGACAAGGGTGGGTGTTCTAGGTTCTTTTTTCTATGTTTTGGAATTTCTGTGTTTTTGGCCGGGTATGGTTCTCAATCAGGGACAGCTGTCTGTCGTTGTCTCTTATTGAGAACCATACTTAAGCAGCAAGTTTTCCCACTATGGGTTGTGGGTAGTTGTTTTCTGTGTCTGTGTTTCACCATACAGAACTGTTTCGATTTTAATTGTTTTACTTTGGTTATTTTGTATTCAGTGTTCAGTTATATTTTATTAAAATGGACTCTTACCATGTTGCGTTTTGGTCCGATCTTTCATAGTCCTCCTCAGATGAAGAAGATTGTTACAGTATGTGTCTTCTGGTGCAGACAGACAGTGCTGAGAGAGTCCCATTAGCGTTTATTAACGACCTCACATTCTCTCAGAGACCATTAAAACCCTACGACTGACCCTTACCGCTCCATCCACCCACCGTGCATCCTTCAGGGTCAAGTGGGCAGCAATTACTCCACCGAGCTGCCACACACACACTCACTTAGGAAGATGGCGCCGATAGAGATGGCAGCTTCGTTTCAAGTCCTTAGGAAACTGTGCAGTATTTTTTAAGTGTTATTTCTTACATTTTTTGTCCAGAAAACCTTAATAAGTGTTATTACATACAGCCGGGAAGAACTATTGGATATCAGAGAGACGTCAACTTACCAGCACAACCAGCACTACTACCAGGAATAAGACTTTCCCAAAGCGGATCAATTGTCTGCACCTCCAAGGGCATTTGAACTGATTCCAGAAGCCGACCCAAAACAACACCGTCGGAGGACAGGGTGCCAGAGCGATCTTCTAGTGAGGCTTCGGATGTGTGCACACTACCCACCGCTTCTGAGTAAATTACTCGCTAATGTCCAGTCCCTAGTTAACAAAGTCAACAAAATTAGGGCAAGAGTTGCTTTCCAAAGGGATATCCGGGATTGTAACATACTGTTTTTTTGGAGACATAGCTAGCTGGCGACATGCTGTAGTAGTCCGTACAGCCAATGGGATTTACAGTGCATCATGCCAATAGGAACAAACATCTTTCTGTTAAGAAGAAGGGCGGGGTATATGTTTCATGATTAACGACTCGTGGTGTAATTTTAACAACATACAAAAACTCAAGTCCTTTTGTTCACCTGACCTAGAATTCCTCACAATCAAATGCCGACCTTATTATCTCCCAAGAGAACTCTCCTCAGTTATCATCACCTGTGTATATCTCCCCGGAAGCGGATACCAAGACGGCCATCAAGGAACTTCATTGGACTCGATGCAAACAGGAAACCATATACTGAGGCTGAGGAATTAATGCATTTATTGTAGCTGGGGATTTTAACAAAGCTAATCTGAGAACAAGGCGACCTAAATTCTATCAGCATATCAATTTCAGTACACGAGCGAGTAACACACTCGACCACTGCTACTCTAAATTCCACGATGCATACAAGGCCCTCCCCCGGCATGCTTCTTTTCAAATCTGACCATGACTCGATCTTGTTGCTCCCCTCCTGAAGGCAGAAACTAAAAGAGGAAGCGCCGTGCTTAGGTCTATCCAACTCTGGTCTGACCAATCGGATTCCACGCTTCAAGAGGTCTACAGACACTCACGTATTACAATAAGAAAACCAGCTCCATCGCAGACACGATGCCTTGCTCCCAGACAAATTAAACAACTTTGCGCGCTAGGAGGACAATACAGTGCCACCGACACGGCCCGCTTCCAAAGACTGTGGGCTCTCCTTTTCCGTGGCCAACGTGAGTAAAATATTTAAAGTTGTTAACCCTCGCAAGGATGCCGTCTGGGCCGGCATCCCTAGCCACAACTTCAGAGAATGCGCAGACCAGCTGGCTGGTGTGTTTACGGACATATTCAATCAATCCCTATCCCAGTCTGCTGTCCTCGCATGCTTCAAGATGGCCACAAAGAAAGCTAAGGTAACTGAACTAAATGACAATTGCCCCGTAACACTCACTTCTGTCATCATGAAGTGCTTTAAAAGACTAGTCAAGGATCATATCACCTCAACCCTACCTGTCACCCTAGACCCACTCCAATTTGCTTACCGCCCCAAAAGGTCCACAGACGATGCAATCGCCAACACACTGCACACTGCCCTTTCCCATCTGGACAAGAGGAATACCTATGTATGAATACTGTTCATTGACTACAGCTCAATATTCAACACCATAGTACCCTCCAAACTCATCATTAAGCTTGAAACCCTGGGTCTCAACCCCACCCTGTGCAACTGTGTCCTGGACTTCCTTCCCAGGTGGTGAAGGTAGGAAATAACATCTCCACTCCACTGATCCTCAGCACTGGGTCCCAACAAGGGTGCTTTATCAGCCCTCTCCTGTACTCCCTGTTCACCCACGACCGCATGGCCATGCACGCCTCCAACTTAATCATCAAGTTTGCAGACTACACTACAGTGGTAGGCTTGATTACCAACAATGACGAGACAGCCTACAGGGAGGAGGTGAGGGCCCTCAGAGTGTGATGTCATGAAAATAACCTCTCACTCAAGGTCAGCAAAACAAAAGAGATGATCGTGGACTTCAGGAAACCGAATCGGGAGCACCTCCCTATCCACATCGACGGGACAGCAGTGGAGAAGGTGGAAAGTTTTAGTTCCTTGGTGAACATATCATCGACAAAATGAAATGTTCCACAGACAGTGTGGTGAAGAAGGCGCAACAGCGCCTCTTCAACATCAGGAGGCTGTAAAATGTGGCTGGTCACCGAAAACCCTCACAAACCTTTTCAGGTGCACAATTGAAAGCATCCTGTCGGACTGTATCACCGCCTGGTACGGCAACTGCACCGCCCACAACCGCAGGGTTCTCCAGAGGGTGGTGCAGTCTGCACAACGCATCGATGGGGGCAAACTACCTGCCCTCCAGGACACCTACAACATCCGATGTCACAGGAAGGCAAAAAATATCGTCAAGGACAATAATCACCCAAGCCACTGCCTGTTCAGCCCACTTCCATCCAGAAGGCGAGGTCAGTACAGGTGCATCAGAGCTGGGACAGAGAGATTGAAAAACAGCTTCTATCTCAAGGCCGTCAGATTGCTTAACAGCCACCACTAGCACAGAGAGGTGGCTGCCTACCTACAGACTTGGTACCATTGACCACTTTAATAAATGGAACACTAGTCATTTTAATAATGCCACTTTAAGAATGTTTACATATCTCACATTACACATCTCATATGTATATACTTTATACTGTATTCTTCACTATCTATTCTTTACTATCTATTGCATCTTAGCCGCTCTGTCACTGCTCATCCATATATGTTATACTTATATATTCTCAACCCATTCCTTTACTAGATTATGTGTATTAGGTTTTGGTGAGGAATTTGTTAGATATTAGTTTTTTTGTGGAATTGTTAGATATTACCTGTTAGATACTGCTAGACTGTTGGATCAAGAAGCATTTCTCTACACTCACAACAACACCTGCTAACCATGTGTATGTGGCCAATGCAATTTGATTTGATTTGACACACTTACACACACAAGCCCTTCCCATATAAGTGTCTCGGGCCTAGGGCAGAGTTCATGAGGATAGGAGGCTGAGAGGGTGAGACTATGAGGTGCCAATGAGTTAGTATACATTTTTCATTAGAAAGGCTTGATATATAGTGTATGTGGGTTTCCACTAGTTTCCATGGCCACAACGTCAGATTCCACAGCCACAGTCATATTCCACAGCCAGAAAATCAGAATTGGCTCCAAAAATGTGCATTTTTGGTCTTAATTTAAGGTTAGGGTCAGACATACGGTTAGCAGTGTTTAAGGTTAGGTTTAAGGTGAGGGTTAGGTTTAGGTTTAAAATCACATTTGAAAAGATCAATTGTAGAAATGGGAGTGGTTTATGACTGTGGCACAAGGTAGTGACGACCATGTATGAGACGGTGAAATTGGCTGTTTATTTGTTATGGAAAAGATGGATGGATAGACAATAGATACATGTAAAGACATGCAGTGTGTGTGTGTTTTTGCACATTTGTTCTTGCATATTAGCATGCTTGCTTACATGTGTGCATACACGTGTGTGTGTGTTGCTGCCTGTGAATGTGTGTTTTTGAGAAATTCATCTGAGAAAAGTACATCAGCGTTCTATAAGCAGGGCCAGTATCCCCAAAAGGCAGTCTTCTCTCTCCCACATGGGAAACAGAGGTGTTGAAACCAGAACAATGGCTCCATGATAGAGATTTGTGTTTCAGCATAAATCTTGGCTGCATCCCAAATGGCACCCTATTCCCTATATAGTGCACTACTTTTGACCACAGTCTCTTTTGGACTAAGACCCAGCTGCAATGCCTCTACATCATAGGTTACCGTTTTTCATCATGAATCTTGTTCTGGAGGCAGCTCTGCCGAGTGGTCACGAGCTAGCACAGTCACAAAGTCATAAAATCTGATTTTAAACCTAACCTTAACCATAACTACACTGCTAACCCTAATATATGTTTTAATGATTTTTGTTTACAATATTTCGGTTTGGCAGCTGGCCTATCGAAGGGGATAGACAGGGACTCAGTTATGCCTCCAGGACAAGAATCAAGACAATTAATGTCAACCTGCCTCTACATCCTGCTTGTGCTCCCATGACAATCACCCACTGGAGCCAGTGGCATGTCCACATATAGTTCCCTCCTGATTCATTCCCCCCTGTGTTTCCTGAATACACAGTTATCACACTACACTACAGCACAGACGACCAGAATGCAGCATAACACGTGTTACCTGGTCCTTGATCTGTCTGTCTTGCTCCCTCTCTCTCTGTCTCTCTCCCTCTCTCTTACTGTCTCTCAGCAGAGAGAGTGGCAGAGAGAGAGAGAGAGAGCGAGGGTGAGTGAAATTGAAAGAGAGAAACAGACACAGAAAGAGAGAGAAGGAAAGAGAGAGAGAAATACAGCAACTGAGAAAGAGAGAGAGAGAGAGAGACAGCCCATTTCAGTCCATGTACCCAGGCAGTGTTGAGGTGTCTGCCTCTCTGCCTCTGTGGATAATTACATTTCCACCTTTCTCTTTGTTTTCTCATAGTCATGTGCCCTTAATGCAGATAATTAATTGCATTATTTTTGTCCCCAGGCTGGTTAGTCCAGATTACTGCTTTCTGAGTTGTGTGGATAAACAAGGTCTAATTGCTTATTACTCTCCCCAGTTCAACTTTAGATTATACTACACCAAATAAATTAGAAAATAACAAATCACCTTTAGGTAACATTCACACAAATCTGCTAGGTTGCTTTTATCTGAAAAAGGGGAGGATGAGCAGAACTGGATCTTGTTCATAAGTATTTCTGATAAGATGAGCCTTAACAACAATACTGTTTTTTGTCCAGTTACCATGTTTGATACTCTGTGTGCCACAAACTGCACCGTATTCCTATATAGTGCATTTTTTTTTACCAGGACCCAGAGGGAATAGGGTGTCATTTGGGATGCTAACATTGAAGAAGCTCTTTCAAATGGGGCAGAGGATAAGATTGTATACATTCTCCCATACACGTCATTCCAAAACAATATACAGTACATTCTGAAAATATTCAGACCCCTAGACTTTTTCCTAATGTTGTGATGTTACAGCCTTATTCTAAAATTGATACAATTATTTTTGTTCCTATCAAAAACATGTTTTTAGACATTTTTGCAAATGTTATACAAATATAAAATCAGAAATGCCTTATTTACATAAAACCTCTTAGAACTACCCATCCCGGATCCGGTATATTTGTCATCAGCAACCGCTGAATAGCATAGCGCAACAGTCAAAAAATAATACTATCGTCTCAGATTTTGAAATTATGCTTTACAGCGAAAGCAATACAAGCGTTTTTGTAATTTTATCAATTGCCTAGCATAGCATTATGTACACTTAGCATCAGGAAGCTTGGTCACGAAAATCAGAAAAGCAATCAAATTAACCATTTACCTTTGATGATCTTCGAATGTTTTCACTCACGAGACTCCCAGTTAGACAGCAAATGTTCCTTTCGTTCCATAAAGATATTTTTTATATCCAAATACCCTTTGTTAGTTTGGTGTGTTATGCCCAGGAATGCACTGGAAATAGCGGTCACGACAACGCAGACAAAAATTCCAAATTATATCCATAATGTCGGCAGAAACATGACAAACGTTTTTTATAATCAATCCTCAAGGTGTTTTTCAAATATCTATTTGATAATATATCAACCGGGACAGTTGGCTTTTCACTAGGACCGGGAGGAACAATGCGAAAAATCACTCAGAGGCCCCACCTGACCACGTAATTTGGTTGTTCACGCTCATTCTTCAAAATAAAGGCCTGCAACTATGTCTAAAGGCTGTAGACACCTTAGGGAAGCCATATAAAAATGAATCTGGTTGATATCAATGGTCAATAGGGATGCAAAGGAACACAGAGCTTTCAAAATAAGAGTCACTTCCTGATTGGATTTTTCTCAGGCTTTCCCCTGCAATATCAGTTATGTTATACTCACAGATAATATTTTTACGGTTTTGGAAGCTTTTAGAGTGTTTTCTATCGTAAGTTGCCAATTATATGCATATTCTAGCATCTGGTCCTGAGAAATAGGCCATTTACTTTGGGAATGTTATTTGTCCAAACAGAAAGAGAGTGCCCCCTAGCTTGAAGAGGTCAAGTAATACACTTTGCTATGACACTCGAAATGGAGCTCAGGTGGATCCTGTTTCCATTGATCATACTTGAGATGTTTCTACAACTTGATTGTAGTCCACTTGTCACGCCTTGGTCATTGTATTTTGTGTTTTTGTTATATGTTTGGGTAGGCCAGGGTGTGACATGGGTTTATATGTTGTTTTTGTATTGGGGTTTGTAGATTTTGGGATCGCGGCTGATTAGGGGTGTTGTATTAGGCTTGGCTGCCTTAGGCGATTCTCAATCAGAGTCAGGTGATTCTCGTTGTCTCTGATTGGGAACCGTATTTAGGGAGCCTGAGTTTCGCTTTGTATTTCGTGGGTGATTGTTCCTGTCTCTGTGTAGTGTTCACCAGATAGGCTGTAATAGGTTTTCTCGTTCCATTTGTTGTTTTGTATTGTATAGTTATTTCATGTATTTCGTTTTTTCATTCATTAAAGATCATGAGTAACAAACACGCTGCATTTCGGTCCGACTCTCTTTCGACAAACGAAGAACGCCGTTACACCACCTGTGGTAAATTAAATTGATTGGACATGATTTGGAAAGGCACACACCTGTCTATATAAGGTCCCACAGTTGACAGTGAATGTCAGAACAAAAACTAAGCAATGAGGTAAAGGAATTGGCTGTAGAGACACAAATCTGGGGAAGGGTACCAAAAAATGCATGTAGCATTGAAGGTCCCCAAGAACACAATGGCCTCCATCATTCGTAAATTGAAGAAGTTTGGAACTACCAAAACTCTTCTTAGAGCTGAGCAATCGGGGGAGAAGGGCCTTGATTAGGAAGAACCCAAAGGTCACTCTGACAGAGCTCCAGAGTTCCTATGTGGAGATGGGAGAACCTTCCAGAAGAACAATCATCTCTGCAGCACTCCACCAATCAGGCCCTCATGGTAGAGTGGCCATATGGAAGCCACTCCTCTGAAAAAGGCATATGACAGCCGACTTGGAGTTTGCCAAAAGGCACCTAAATACTCTCAGACCATGAGAAACAAGATTCTCTGGTGTGATGAAACCAAGCTTGAGCTCTTTGGCTTGAATGCCAAGCGTCACGTCAGGAGGAAACCTGGCACCATCCCTATGGCGAAGAATGGTGGTGGCAGCATCATGCTGTGGGGTTGTTTCTCAGTGGCAGGAACTGGGAGACTAGTCAGGATCAAGGGAAAGATGAATGGAGCAAAGTACAGAGAGATACTCCAGAGAGCTCACAACCTCACACTGGGGTGAAGGTTCATTTTCCAACAGGACAATGACACTAAGCACACAGCCAAGACAATGCAGGAGTGGCTTTGGGACAAGTCACTGAATGTTCTTGAGTGGCCCAGCCAGAGCCCGGACTTGAACCCGATTAAACATCTCTGGAGAGACTTGAAAAAAGCTGTGCAGTGACTATCCTCATCCAACCTGATAGAGATTGAGAGGATCTGCAGAGAAGAATGGGAGAAACTCCCCAAATACAGGTGTGCCAAGCTCGTAGCCTCATACCCAATCAGACTCAAGGCTGTAATCACTTCTAATGGTGCTTCAATAAAGTACTGTGTAAAGGGTGTGAATACTATGTAAATGTGATTTGTCTGTTTTTTTATTTTTAATACATTTGCAAAAATGTCTAAAAACCTGATTTACTTTGTCATTATGGGGTATTGTATGTAAACAAGACGATTTAATACATTTTAGAATAAGGCTTTGTCATAACACAATGTGGAAAAAGTCAAGGGGTCTGAATACTTTCCGAATGCACTGTGTAGGCCTATCCAATTTCAGATGTGTTACATTTATTGTTTAACATTGCATCGAAAACACATATGAACATGAAACTTAGGAATGAGATTGGTATGTTTTTTTACTATATAATCATGGCATGGCGTTGTTTAATGACAAACATCGATTTGTTTGAGATCTATAACTTTCATTTCAGTTTTGTTTAAACGCCATATATTCGCCTCACTTTCAAATAATTAGTACTGCTGGGTTTTACATAGTCAAATGTAACAAATAACTACATTTTTTATAAGAAACTTTAAATTATACATGTGTGAAATCAATATATATTTATATATGTTTTTATGAATAAATACAGTTATATGAGATATGTAATCTATTTAACACATTTACATTTGACATTTTAGTCATTTAGCAGATACTCCTATCCAATGTGACTTATAGTTTGTGCATTGATCTTAAGATAGCTAGGTGGGACAACCACATACAGTATCACAGTCAATATACAGTATACAATCATTTCATCCCTTATGGAGAAACCACACAAATTTCATGTGAACACATGATCTCGTGTGATTTCATGTGATAATGTGTGACAACATGTCAGTTAATGTGATAATATGTGACAACATGTGAAGCAACGTGATAACATGAAACTACACGTGACCACGTTCGAGCACGTGAAATCCCAGATTCCCAATGTCATTGAGAATATTTAACTTTGAAAGGCTTAATCGACCTTAAATCAATGTTCCCCTGCGGGTTTTGTCTTGTTCCCGGTTTGTTCCAGGGACATCCCCAAAAATGTTTTTAGGACATTCTTAGAAAGTTGTGTCATGGTCCCCTGGAGGTTTTCTCTAGTTGTGGTGAAAATACAGCACATCTACAACTAGTTCCTGCATTTTTACAGCTAAATTAAAGGGATGCCTCTGTGTCCAGTATTAAGGAAGTTAGAGGTAGTTTTGCGAGCCAATGCTAACTAGTGTTAGCTAAATAACTGGATGTCTATGGGTATCTGCTAGCATGCAAACCAGAAAGGGCAGTATCGTTGTTTGGCAATGCATTTCCGTGTAGTTAGCTAACTACCTGTGCTAATGTTGCTATTTTGTAGATAACCCAGTAGCTAAGGATACTGCACTAACTCAGCAGCTAACACGGGCAGCTATTTCATGGAAACTAGCTAATCCATTGTGATTTAATTATAACAGCAATTCTACCTCCAAATACACCCCTGCTGTTTTCAACAAAGATCTCAGTGATCAATGTCTCATTGTCTGCATCCGTAATGGGTCTGCGGTCAAGCAACCACCCCTCATCACTGTCAAACACTCCCTAAAACACTTCAGCGAGCAGGCCTTTCTAATCGAACTGGCCCGGGTATCTTGGAAGGATATTGACCTCATTCAGTCAGTAGAGGATGCCTGGTTATTCTTTAAAAGTTCCTTCCTCACCATCTTAAATAAGCATGCCGCATTCAAAAAATGTAGAACCAGGGACAGATATAGTCCTTGGTTCTCTCCAGACCTGACTGCCCTTGACCAGCACAAGAACATCCTGTGGCGTTCTGTACTAGCATCGAACAGCCCCCGAGATATGCAACTTATCTGGGAAGATAGGAACAAAGATACACAGGCAGTTAGGAAAGCTAAGAATAGCTTTTTCAAAAATGTTCAGGGACACTGTAAAGTCCATGGAGAATACGAGCACCTCCTCCCAATTGCCCACTGCACTGAGGCTAGGAAACACTGTTACCACCGATAAATCCACAATAATTGAGAATTTCAACAAGCATTTTCTACGGCTGGCCATGCTTTCCACCTGGCTAACCCTACCCCGGCCAACAGCCCTGTGCTCCCCACAGCAACTCGCCCAAACTTCCACCACTTCTCCTTCACCCAATCCAGATAGCTGATGTTCTGAAAGAGTTGCAAAATCTGGACCCCTACAAATCAGCCAGGCTAGACGATCTGGACCCTCTATTTCTAAAATGATCTGCCGAAATTGTTGCAATTGTCCCCTATTACTAGCCTGTTCAACCTCTCTTTCATGTCGTCTGATATTGTCATAGATTGGAAAGCTGCCGCGGTCATCCCCCTCTTCTAAGGGACACTCTAGACCCAAACTGCTACAGACCTATATCTATTCATTCCTGCTTTTCTAAGGTCTTTGAAAGCCATGTTAACAAACAGATTATCAACCATTTCGAATCTCACCGCACCTTTTCCACTATGCAATCTGGTTTCAGAGCTGGTCATGGATGCACCTCAGCCACACTCAAGGTCCTAAACAATATCATAATCGCCATCGATAAGAGACATTACTGTGCAGCCGTATTCATCGACCTGGCTAAGGCTTTGGACTCAATCACAACATTCTTATTGGCAGACTCAACAGCCTTGGTTTCTCAAATGATTGCCTCGTCTGGTTCACCAACTGAGTTCAGTACGTCAAATCGGAGGGCCTGTTGTCTGGACCTCTGGCAGTCTCTATGGGGGTGCCACAGGGTTCAATTCTCTGGCCGACTCTCTTCTCTGTATACATCAATGATGTCGTTCTCGCTGCTGGTGATTATTTGATCCACCTCTATGTAACAGATGTGAAACGGCTAGCTTAGTTAGCGGTGTGCGCTAAATAGCGTTTCAATCGGTTACGTCACTTGCTCTGAGACCTTGAAGTAGTAGTTCCCCTTGCTCTGCAAGGGCCGCGGCCTTTGTGGAGCGATGGGTAACGATGCTTCGTGGGTGACTGTTGTTGATGTGTGCAGAAGGTCCCTGGTTCGTGCCCGGGTATGGGCGAGGGGACGGTTTAAAATTATACTGTTACATCTACGTAGACGACACCATTCTTTATACCTTTGGCCCTTCTTTGGGCACTGTGTTAACTTACCTCCAGATGAGCTTCAATGCCAATCAACTCTCCTTCCGTGGCCTCCAACTACTCTTAAATGCAAGTAAAACTAAATGCATGCTCTCCAAACGATCGATGCCCACACCTGCCCAACTGTCCAGCATCACTGCTCTGAACGGTTCTGACTATGTGTACAACTACATATACCAAGGTGTCTGGTTAGACTGTAAACTCTCCTTCCAGACTCACAGTACACATGTCCAATCCTAAATTAAATCTAGAATCGGCTTCCTATTTCGCAACAAAGCATCCTTCACTCATGCTGCCAAACATACCCTCGTAAAACTGACCATCCTCATGATCCTTGACTTTGGCGATGTAATTTACAAAATAGCCTCCAACACTCTACTTAGCAAATTGGATGCAGTCTATCACAGTGCCATCCGTTTTGTCACCAAAGCCCCATATACTACCCACCACTGCGACCTGTATGCTCTCGTTGGCTGGCCCTTGCTTCACATTCGTCGCCAAACCCACTGGCTCAGGGCCATCTAAAAGTCTCTGCTAGGTAAAGCCCTGCCTTATCTCAGCTCACTGGTCACCAGCAGCACCCACAAAGTAGCATGCGCTTTAGCAGGTATATCTCACTGGTCACCCCCAAAGCCAATTCTTCCTTTGGCCGCCTTTCCTTACAGTTCTCTGCTGCCAATGACTGGAACAAACTGCAAAAATCTCTGAAGCTGGAGACTCTTACCTCCCTCACCTCGCTTTAAGCACCAGCTGTCAGAGCAACTCACAGATCACTGCACCTGTACATAGCTCATCTGTAATTAGCCCATGCAATCTACCTCATCCCCATACTGTATTTATTTATTTATCTTGCTCCTTTGCACCCCAGTATCTCTACTTTGCACCCCAGTATCTCTACTACTTGCAAATTCATCTTCTGCACATACTACCATTCCAGTGTTTAATTGCTATATTGTAATTCCTTCGACCATGGCTTATTTATTGCCTTTCCTCTCTTATCCTACCTCATTTGCACATGCTGTATATATTTTTTCTACTGTATTATTGATTGTATGTTTGTTTATTCCATGTGTAACTCTGTGTTTTGTTGTATGTGTCGTAACTGCTTTGCTTTATCTTGGCCCGGGTGCAGGTGCAAATGAGAACTTGTTCTCAAATAGCCTACCTGGTTAAATAAAGTTGAAATTAAAAATGTAAAAATACCTACAGTGGTTAGCTAGCTAGGAAGGATTTAGTGCTGTGTGCAATGCGTCTGTACACTTAGCTACCATCCAATGTCCTAGATTGCATATGAAGTGTGCCTGGCTCATCTGTGGCTGTACAGAGAAAATGCCGTCTTTTTTGTTTTTGTTGTCACTCCTGTTGGCTCCCCCATATGGGGGTTTGTGCTCTCTGATTGGCTCAAAGTCAAGTTATTGGTGAGTGACGACAATTGCAATTCTACAAGTAGAAACAGTAGGTTCATCGGAACTGGGTCGGCACACAGCATGTACCGCTTTTGTTCTAGCAAGAGTAGGAACGTCTTCCCACTGTGATAAGAACTTATCAGCAGTCTATCGGCAGTCTATCAGCAGTGAGATTCTCAGTGTGTTTCATGCTTAAGATTTTCTCCGGACATTTGTTTTACCAGTCGTCAGGACGTCACGTGATGGTCCCAAACCATCCTAAACCATTACAAATAAAATACAAATAAATAAATAAATAATGGTATCGTGGTTTTAAAGTGCATTTGACGTCAGAAGTTTTTACATACACCTTAGCCAAATACATTTAAACTCAGTTTTTCACAATTCCTGACATTTAATCTAAGTACAAAGTTCCTGTCTTAGGTCAGTTAGGATCACCACATTATTTTAAGAATGTGAAATGTCAGAATAATAGTTGAGAGAATGATTTAATTCAGCTTTTCTTTCTTTATTTCATCACATTCCCAGTGGGTCTGAAGTTGACATACACTCAATTAGTATTTGGTAGCATTGCTTTTAAATCATATAACTTGGGTCAAACATTTCGGGTAGCCATCTACAAGCTTCACACAATACATTGGGTAAATTTTGGCCCATTCCTCCTGACAGAGCTGGTGTAATTGAGTTAGGATTGTAGGACTCCTTGCTCGCACACGCTTTTTCAGTTCTGCTCACAATTTTTCTTTGGAATTGAGGTCAGGGCTTTGTGGTTGCCACTCCAATACCTTGACTTTGTTGTCCTTAAGCCATTTTGCCACAATCTTGGAAGTATGCTTGGTGTCATTGTCCATTTGGAAGACCCATTTGCAACCAAGCTTTAACTTCCTGACTGATGTCTTGAGCTATTGCTTCAATATATCCACATAATTGTCCTTCTGAATTGCCCCAGTCCCTCCTGCAGCAAAGCACCCCCACAACATGATCCTGCCACCCCGTGCTTCACTGTTGGGATGTTGTTCTTCGGCTTGTAATCCTCCCTCTTTTGTTTATATTTTTATACTATTGTTTGTACAGATGAATGTGGTACCTTCAGGCATTTAGAAATTTCTCCCAGGGATGAACCAGACTTGTGGAGGTCTAAAAAAAAATTCTGAGGTCTTGGCTGATTTCTTTTCATTTTCCTATGATGTCAAGCAAAGAGGCACTGCGTTTGAAGGTAGGCCTTGAAATACATCCACAGGTACACCTCCAATTGACTTAAATTATATTAACCCAACTGCCCCTGAACAGGCAGTTAACCCACTGTTCCTAGGCCGTCATTGAAAATAAGAATTTGTTATTTTTTTTCTTCTTTTTTTACCCCCATTTTCTCCCCAATTTCGTGGTATCCAATTGTTAGTAGCTACTATCTTGTCTCATCACTACAACTCCTGTACGGGCTTGGGAGAGACGAAGGTTGAGTCATGCGTCCTCCAATACACAACCCAACCAAGCCGCACTGCTTCTTAACACAGTGTGCATCCAACCCGGAAGACAGCTGCACCAATGTGTCGGAGGAAACACAGTGCACCTGGCAACCTTTGTTAGCGTGTACTGCGCCCAGCCCACCACAGGAGTCACTGGTGCGCGATGAGACAAGGATATTCCTACTGGCCAAGCCCTCCCTAACCCGGACAATGATATGCCAATTGTGCGTCGCCCCACGGACCTCCCGGCAGAGTATCTGGTGGCACAGCTGGTGCTGCAGTACAGCGTCCTTAACCACTGCCCCAAGCATTTGTTCTTAACTGACTTGCCGAGTTAAATAAATAAAATACAAATTTAAAAAAAGATTAAATTTACAAACGAAGCATGTGTTTAGTGAGTTCACCAGATCAGAGGCAGTAGGGAGGACCAGAAATGTTGTCTTGATAAGTTTGTGAATTAGACCATTTTCCTGTACTGCTAAGCATTCAAAATATAACAAGCTCTTTTTGGTGTCAGGGAAAATGTGTTGATTAAAAAGTACATCATTTTCTTTAGGAATACAGTGAAGGAAAAGTATTGTCAAAAATAGAAATAGTAAAGTAGAGTACAGATACCCACAAAAACTACTTAAGTACCACTTTCAAGTATTTTTACTTAAATACTGGTACTTTATATGGTCCCACTCTTTCAGTGTTTATTTAACAATCTGTGTTGATTTATTGTAACACTGGTTCTAGTGTGTATATAGCTCCACTCTTTTAGTGTTGATATATAACACTGGAGAATTTGCTGTGTACTCATGTTGGTGTAAGGGATTTCTTCCATTGACGGAGAGGCGGACCAAAGTGCAGCATGGTTGTTTTGATTCATGTTTTAATAAATCACTTCACATGAACAAACTAACAAAAAACAAGAAACGTGAAAACCCAAAACAGCCCTATCACCCACAAACACACAGTGAAACCCAGGCTACCTAAGTATGATTCTCAATCAGAGACAACTAATGACACCTGCCTCTGATTGAGAACCATACTAGGCCGAAACATAGAAATAACCCAAAACATAGAAAAACAAACATAGACTGCCCACCAACTCACGCCCTGACCATACTAAATAATGACAAAACAAAGGAAATAAAGGTCAGAACGTGACAGTTGGGTTCTGGTACGGTTTATATTTAGGTGCAGGAGCTCCACAATACTTTTGAAATAATATTCTGTAAGAGATGCAGCAGCTATAGCTAAAGAAAAATTGAGGAGCCAGTACTCAATCAAGCGCTGCACTTACTGTATGTTGTAATAGGTCTAGGTCGACCCCAATTGCTCAGAAAATATGGTTTCCCTCTAGAAAGAGCAAAGTGACCTACCGGTATGGTACTAGTTTGGTGCCGCTTTTGCTTGTATTTTGCATCACTGAATCAGTAAAAATGTGCTTAAAAAATAACTAGAATGAAACTTCCGGTCATACAGCTTTATGAGCATAAAGTGGTCTTCCATCTTAAAGGACTGTGAAGACATATCCAGTACTTAGAGAGAGGTAGAGAGATATGTCAAGCTTTGTCCTTCATCTTAAAGGATACGTATCTTGTTGTGTCAGGTGACTCAGCCCAACCCCTCTTTATATCTCTTCATACACAGGGACAGGTGTTCCCAAACTGTCAACATCCTGAAGTAATCTAATCTCTTATGGCAGACAACCTCCTTGCTCCCACCGCCCCCCTCTAAGCATAGTAAGGATTTGATCATTACAGTTAGTAAGGAATCATGAGAGCATTAGACTGCTTCTTAAAATTGTACTCTATTCCCTAAGTAGTGTGCTACTTTTAAACAGGGCCCTACAGTAGGAAGGGAATAAGGTGCCATTGGGACATAGACTCAGATACATAGCAATGTGATTTGACTCTATGGAGTATATTCCTTTCTTCTCCTGGAGTAGAATGTCATAATAGGAAGATACAGAAGTCCCAGAAATGTCACATTACCTTAAACTCATAGCCCTTGGTTGAAAGGGCCATAGAAACCTGAGCTATCTATAGACCCTAGGCTGCATCCCAAATGGAAACCTATTCACTACATAGTGCACTACTTTTGATCAGAGCCCTATTGGGCTACACACACACCAAGGTGTTGGTATTTCAGCCGATTAGCCTAGTTATAAATACCCCTACAGAAGACCAGACAGGGAATTGCATCACCTCAGACAGGCAATTCACAAAACTTCCCAGTTCTCTGACTGCCTAACTGGTTCAGAAGCATCTCTCTTTGTGAAATAATTTATAGCGACCGTTCCAGCCTCGCAGCGACAGCCAGAGCGACATTTAGAGCACCAGTCTATAGGATAATTAATGGATCTGAACACAGTAGTGTGATTGTTACACACACACAGTAGTGTTATTGTTACTGCCGTCTGTCATTGAGACGATTTGACATGGTTCTGTCACCTGCCCAATGGGTTGTGATCCAGAATTGAGTGATTATGATACATAATGAAATCTTATGGAAAAACAGGTGCCAAAGTCAAGCTGACAGGTAGAGAGCATTGTTTTGTGTCTTCTTGTCTCCCTGTTCTTGAACTTTCAACCATATGTTCTGTTCTTTTGTGAAACAAAGAGCAGTTTGAGTAATTTCTTATGTATTTGTATTTACTTCACTTTACGTCCTTTTTTCTTATTCAGTCTCGCCACACAGACATACACACACAGGCACACACACACATTCAACTGCTCCTTGTTGAAGCCAATTAGTCAACAACGGGTCAATCAATGTAATCACACAAAAAGGAGAAATGAACATGTCACAAGCTTGGGGATAAAGGGTTGGGGGGGTAAAGATTCCTTCCCTTCTGCTGTCTTTGTCTTTGCAGTAAAAAAAATGCATCTGGATAGAAAGCTGCCGAGATGGTGGGGTCAGTAGTACATGATACGTGCTTCCCAAATGACACCCTATTTCATACATACAGATGTAGGATTTTAATTTGGTTACTCTTTTGTTACTGAGAGGAAACGCAAACTTGTCATTTGAAAAAAACTTCTCAAGTTTGTCAGGATAAGGTTAAACCCAGATGCAGACCGTGTCGATGTAACAATGTTTATTACAGCAACAGAGGCAAAGGTACAGGATGGCAGGCAGGCTCTGGGTCAGGTCAGGCAGAGGTCGGAAATCAAGATAGGAGCAAAGGTACAGGCAGGCAGGCTCAGGGGCAGGCAGAGTTGTCAGGCGTGCGGGCTCAGGGTCAAGACAGGCAAGGATGAAAAAGGAAGGGTGAGAAAAAGAGAGGCTGGGAAAAGACAGGCACTGACAGGACAAACACTGGTAAGCTTGACAAACAAGACGAACTGGCAACAGACAAACAGAGAACACAGGTAAAAATACACAGTGGATAATGGGGAAGATGGGCGACACCTGGAGGGGGGTAGAGACAATCACAAAGAAAGGTGAAACAGATCAGGGCATGAAATAGTTCCACTTTGAACATTCACACTTGATTATCGAAAAATGAATCAACGCCTACAAAAATGTCCATTCATTATAATCAGCATAATAATTCAAATGTCCTGTTGCTGCAGGATAATTTTCCTGCAGTAGCAAACTGGCTCAAATGAAGATCCTATATCTGAGTTGCACTACTTTTGAGTTGTTATTGAGGCCAGTGACAGACAGTGTTCAAAAAATAAATAAAAAACTTTAGTTCAGCTACTCCAAACATCACGTGTTTTTTTGGGTGGGGCCACCCAAAAAAACACGTGATGTTTGGAGTAGCTGAACTAAAGTTGAACAAGTTAATGTGTTGGCATCCAGGACTCTAAACAACCCAGCTAGCATATGTTGTGGGAATGTATGTTTTTGGTTTCACATTGGTTGTGGGAACGAAGCCATACGTTTCCTGACCGGTAAACAGACATTTAGAAAAATGTTCTGAGACCAGAAGTGAAACTTTCACCTGTTCTAGGAATGTTTATTTTTTAGGTTGCAGGGAGGTACAGAAAATATTTTACTCTGGTCTGTTGAAAGTTTTCCTGGGAGGTTTTATATAACGCTCTGAGTATACTGAATCACCAAATGTTTCAATTAGACTTTTGATAACACTGCTAGTTTATGTTTGGTTCACTTTTGTGAACACCGAGCACAGATAGGACACATGGAAACTAATTTCCTTAGGCATTAATCATGCTAAAACATTTCCTCAGTGAGATTAGTAACTCTTCTCTATCCATGGAATTAGTCCACTGTGCCGCCCAGATGGAGCTAGCATGCCATGTTTTTTTTATGAATACAAGCTGTTAATTTTAGTGTTCCTGAGAATGGAATGTATGTTTTTAAATAACATTCTTAGAACATTCTCTGAACATCTCTCAACAACGTTTTATAAAACTGGTTGTTTGGATCCTGGATGCTGGCTGGACGAGCAGCGTTCCAAGCCGTGCTGTGTTGGCCATAACAGATATAATTATGCCTGCTAACAGTTCCATCTGAAAATGATCACTGCTCCTCCATCTGAATATCATGTTCATGTTGCTGTCCGAATCATCTCTTGTATTTATCTCAACTCACACATAATTTCCCTTTGCTTACAGCCTAGCATATAGTTTAGTACAGCGGGGATTAATATAAGCTTTCCTACCAGAGAACAATGTTTCACTTGCCAATACAAAAAATCTCAAACAAACAAAAATGCGTGCTGTGTACTGTCATTCCAGGATCAATATATGACCTGACTGAGTTAACTGATGTTGACTAGCTAGCTAGCATGTGACAAGAGCGTTATCCAACCTGCATAGAAACCATTTTGTTTAAAACGGACGACCAGAACTTTTGCATAGCAACTATGTAAAAAAATGACCAAAATAACTAACAACCAGATTTTTGTTGAGTCTATATCTTCTGGTGGAAGAATGTATTTGCATGAATTGACTTATTATAAAAAAAATGTAATGAAAATATATAGATATTTTTTAATATGTTAGTAACAGTTTCATAAAAGCAACAAGGCGCACGAGAAATTGCTGTATCGCAGCACTGCCTCGTGTGCCTTATTGCTTAATTAATGTGGTTTCTAAGCTGTCTTAACATTCTGAGAACAGAATGGATGTTTTAAATACAATTCTTAGAATGTTCTCTGAACGTTACTAAAGTTTTCTCATGGCTTTCAGAACAATTTGAGAACATGACTTTCAATGAAATCATGAATAATCCTGTAGGAAACATTATGCTGAAGTATTGAAATTCCCACAGAAAATATGTTTTTCTTAACGTTCTCTGAACTTTTTAATAACACTGCCAATGTCAAACCAGTTGAAGAACGTTCCTAGAACATGACCAACATTGAAATTAAATCTAAACATGTAGGAAACGTTCTGTTAAAGTAATGAAATACCAAGAAAATAATGTTATTTTGTCAAGTTCCTTAAATGTGCTGAGAATGTTTCAAAGCCAAGCAACTATCCTGCACCATTCCCAGAAAGTTGTGGGAAGGCTGTATGCAAGATAACCGTAGAACAACCACGCTCTCACCAAGCTCTAAGACACATGGTTATCCGAACGCTATATGCTAGCTAGGAAGCTAACGTTGAGATGTGAGATGTGAGTCTCACCAATGGATTATTAGCATACTTCCCTTGTCCTGTCATTGAAAACAATTAAACTTGTGGCCTGGGATGGTCTAGTGCCCTCAAGCTCAACTCTGGACCTCGAAGCCAGTGCCACTACCTTTAATTCCCCTCTAATCTAACTGATTTAGACGTGTGAAACCAGGTGAGTGTAAGTAATTATCAGGTATAACAGAAAACCAGCAGGCTCTGGACCTCATAGGGTGAGTTGAATACCCCTGACAGCGGTTAGGTCTGCTGCCTTCAGCGCATACAGTACATACACTCTATAAAATGCTGGGTTGTTTGATGTACCCATTTGCTGGGTTAATGGCATTGGGCCACTTAGTTGGGTTGTTTTCTTTTTAAGAAGCAAGGTTGGGTTATTGATGTTAGGTTATTGAGAAATGACCCAGTTAGTGGGTTAAAGTGATCCGTGATTTACTGAATGAGTGGAATTACTTTTCGTCTGACAAATGGGCAGGGCGTTGCGGCTGTCTGAAAACTGTGAGTAAAAAGCTCTTGTTTATCAATCTGGACAGCTACATGGAAACTTCATGACTGAATAGGAAAAAAAACATTAATAACCACTTATTCCATGGTGGTAAGCCAGGCCTGCATCCCAAATGGCACCCCATTCCCTATGTGTTGTAGTCAACAGTAGTGCACTGTATATGAAATAGGGTGCCATTTGGAACTCAGACCAGGGTTGTTTCCATCCAGACACAGTTTATCTTTCTGAGGTATCACTCCTCTCTTGGATCGTTGAAGATCCAATACAGTGTGAGCCAGTAAACACAGAACAAACAAGGGACTCATTCATCCTCTGTGTGTGTTTCAATGTTTCTGTGTTTGTTTCTATGTTGCTGCGTTTCCTTCTGATGGTCATGATCAGTCCTTTAAGTCTGCACCTTTTAAGTCAGCTTCCATGGTTCCTCTTGTTGTTCTCTGATTTTGCTACATAATTGCGCTGCATATTACAGCAGCAGAGACAAGGACAGGGTCATAGAGAGTAGGGGTTTGAGGAAGGGGGGCGGAGATGAGTGGGGGCGGGAGGCTATATCAGTACAGAGAGATATGTTTTCCCAGAGTCCCTGACACACACAGACACACATGTTCCCAAAGTTTGCAGTGGACCCCATTGTTCTGAAATCTGCTGGTTGTGCTGTCTCTTCGGCTCCTGTCAGTGTATCAGGGCCAACTAGGGCCCTATTCCCAGAGGAATTCAGCATCAAACGGCAGAGGAGAAGCCTTTTATCCCAAACGAGAACGCCACAGCTACGTGTCACAGGGAAGAAGCAAACGAAGCCTCGACAATGAGCTAGGCACGGCGTGGATGGGAAGATGGGGAAGAGTGAAAGTCAATGGCTGCATCCCAAATGGCAGCCTATTCCCTATAGTGCAGTACTTTGACCTGAGCTCTTTAGGCCCCGGTAAAAAATAGTGCGCTACATAGGGAATAGGGTACCAGTTAGAATGTTGTAGTGAAAGTCAATAGTCTAGCGAGGTTGTAGTGTTTAGAGCCTGGAGGGGAAATGTGGAAAGGTCACATTTACATAAAAAAAATAGGAAGTAGGAAGACACAGCTAGCTAGCTCCAAGACAGAACACATTGAACTACTGTCATCAAGTACTAAATGTTCACTCAAATGAACCCTTCTTCCGAAGAGGAGAGGCGAAAAGGATCAGAGGACCAATATGCAGCATGGTAAGTGTCCATGGTTCTTTTTAATACGTTAAGGTACACATGAACAACTGACTACAAAAACCCCAAACAGTCCTATCTGGTGCAAACACAGAGACAGGAACAATCACCCACAAACACACAGTGAAACCCAGGCTACCTAAGTATGATTCTCAATCAGAGACAACTAATGACACCTGACTCTGATTGAGAACCATACTAGGCCGAAACATAGAAATACCCCAAAACATAGAAAAACAAACATAGAATGCCCACGCAACTCACGCCCTGACCATACTAAATAATGACAAAGCAAAGGAAATAAAGGTCAGAACGTGACAATTACATTACAAATGTCACTGTATTCTGAATATACTGTTCTACTTCTGACCATTGTCCACCTTTTCCCTACATAGCGCACCACTTTTGATCAGAGCCCCATGGGCCCTGATCCAAAGTAGTAGGGGAGAGTGGGGTAAATTGAGCCAAAGGGTTAGTTGAGCCGCCCCTTGTTTCTAAAACCATACACAGTTTATCATGTGACCAAATATTTAGGAAGAGGTCATCATTTAATTGATTGTGTAAAGGAAGAAAGCATATGGAAAAAGTCATAAGCAAGTTTAGTCTAAATACCTGATTTTCACAAAGTCAAATTAATTGATTGTGTTATATGTTTCATGATGCTTGTATCTAAACCAAAGAAAATAGTTTCGTATATCAGTTGGAGTCTTTATAAGCTACACTATGAGGTCCTAACTTAGCATGAATTTGCATCCTTGAAGCTGTGTGGGCTAATATAGTCCAAATGTTTGCGTTGGTGTATGTTGAGCCAAGACATTTAAATGTTTCCCCTTAAACTACTTGAGTGTTGGTTTAGCAGTATACTTAGGGTCATTGTCCTACTGGAAGGTGAACCTCCGTCCCAGTCTAAAATCTCTGTTAGACTGAAACAGGTTCCCTCAATAATTTCCCTATATTTAGCGCCATCCATCATTCCTTCAATTCTGAGCATTTTCCCGGTCCCCAACGATGAAAAACATGCCCACTGCATGATGCTGCCACCACCATGCTTCACTGTGGGGATGGTATTCTCGGGGTGATGAGAGGTGTTGGGTTTGCGCCGGACATAGCGTTTTCCTTGATTGCCAAAAAGCTACATTTTAGTCTCATCTGACAAGAGTACCTTCTTTCATATGTTTGGGGAGTCTCCCATATGCCTTTTGGCGAACACCAAATGTGTTTGATTATTTTTGTCTTTAAGCAATGGCTTTTTTTCTGGACACTCTTCTGTAAAGCCCAGCTCCGTGGAGTGTATGGCTTAAAGTGGTCCTTTGGACAGATACTCCAATTTCCGTTGTGGAGCTTTGCAGCTCCTTCAGGGTTATCTTTGGTCTCTTTGTTGCCTCTCTGATTAATGCTCTCCTTGCCTTGTCTGTGAGTTTTGGTGGGAGGCCCTCTCTTGGCAGGTTTTCTGTGGTGCCATATTCTTTACTCATGGACACTAGAGAAGCTTAACCAAGTTGACTTCTTCACAAAGGGTTGACACAGCTGGATTCGGACAAAAACATGTTTCCACCACAAGTATATATACTCCACTTTAGGCCCTTCTACTTCTCTCCTATCCTTACATCTTATGGTTCGACAGGAAATGGGTAATATGATAATAAACCATAATTTCTCCCCTCAAGGGATCTGACCTGACCTCAACCCCTCCTTCGCCTAATCCACAGATGTACATCCGCTTCCCCTATAGCAATCCTGTGACTTCCTCCTGTCCACCCAACACATTCCAAAGCCATCTGCCTCCTGTGGATAGCCATTAACTTCTGATGTAAAAACCAGTCTCTTTCACTTCTTTATATACTATGCTTTTGCTTATGACATTGTTCCAAGTATCACCCAGAATCTAACAGTGCGCAAAAGGGAAGCTATGATAGAGTAGCAGAGGCACACAAGGTCTTATGGCATAACATGAAGTCTGAGCTAAACGTATCAAGAATCTTGTGAACCAGTTTAATGGGCTTAGTAGCCTCAAATTGGCACATCGAAACAACAAATCTGTTCCAGACAACTGGTCCTAGAAGTGGAAGGGTAAGTGATTTTAACAGAGATATCTACTGTTTCTCTGAATGTAGGCATACCTTTAAGATATACAACATACCTCACCCCCAGTCCATTAATTAAACTTTGATCTACCAGTACCATCACGCACTGTCAAAGGACACCATCAACCTTACCAAACTTACCCTGTCCCTATATACTCAACTTAACCCATACCCGGAGAGACTTCTTATCTTTTTTAAGTTGTTTTCAAAACTGTTATGTTTACATGTATTCTGATTATTTCTGTAGATATCTTTGTTAGAAGATATCTTTGTTAGAAATACTAAATTCCCCTTGACGTAGTGATGCTGAATGTAAAAAATGGCTGAACATGCCCCACTTTCCACTACACTATATAGGGAATAGGGTACCATTTGGTACACAGAGGAGTGCACTTTAGTTTACCCAGTGCTAAATCCTGGGGTCTTATAATTATACAGGACAGTCTGTATTTTGTTATTCTGAGCCCAAGATGGCATAGCAGTCAGACGTCCTTTGTCCTTGTCTTGTCGTGTCTTTTATATATTTTATTTTCCAAAAACTCAACTTCAAAACACTCTCCTGCAACCCGCCTCACCAATAAAAAATAATAATAGATAATTTACCTCAAATCTGAAATCCAAAAAAGAAGCTGGCCAGAAGCTAACAAGAAGCTAACAAGAAGCTAGCGAGAAGATAGCCAGAAGCTAACCAATTTACTGGCCTAACGTTAGTATTCAGCTAACCACGGTTTGTGGTCATCAGCTATCCTTTAAAAATCTATCGCCAGTTTTGTAAAACGCAACTCAGACCAGAACATACCGGACCCTATTTTTCTCTCCATATCCCCGGTTTTCATCCGCAAGATCTGGACATTTACACCTGGATTTCGCAGCTAGCTAGCTGCTATCGTGTGACCTATTGGCTTACGTCGATCCCGGAGCAAACATCAATTATTCCGGAGCTAGCCAGCTGAAGAGTTCCATCAGCCACTCCTGGGCTACAATCACCTGTCCGGATCCATTTTACTGCCAATGCGGAGCCCCACCGGGCCTTCACGACTGGACTACCGACATTATCTGCCCGAGAGAGTTATCTAACTGGCCCCTCCGTCGCGAAGTTACCTGAAAGCCCATCTGCGGCCCACTAATCGTTAGCTGTCTTATCGACTGCTATCTGAATAGGTCTATCAGAAAAAATTATTGGGTCACTATAACTATATCTATTTTGCCAATTGTATTGATCCCCTCTACCACACGGAATTCCACTAATCTACCGATGGAAACGCATGAGGTGGCTAAAAACAGACCTCCATCCTCTGCTAGCTTGCTACCGATGGCCCGGCTAGCTGTCTGAATCGCCGTGACCACAACCAACCTCAATACTCACTGGACCCTTATGATCACTTGACTAAGCATGCCTCTCCTTAATGTCAATATGCCTTGTCCATTGCTGTTCTGGTTAGTGTTTATTGGCTTATTTCCCTGTCGAGCCTCTAGCCCTGCTCACCATACCTTATCCAACCTTTCAGTTCCACCACCCACACATGCGATGACCTGGTTTCAATTATGTTTCTACAGACAATATCTCTCTCATCATCACTCAATGCCTACGTTTACCTCCACTGTATTCACTTCCTACCATACCTTTGTCTGTACATTATACCTTGAAGCCATTTTATCGCCCCCCTTTTACTCTCTGTTCCAGATGTTCTAGACAACCAATTTTCATAGCTTTTAGCCATACCCTTATCCTACTCCTCCTCTGTTGATGTAGAGGTGAATCCAGGCCCTGAGTGCCTAGCTCCACTCCTATTCCCGCTCTCTTTTGATGACTTCTGTAACCGTAATAGCCTTGGTTTCATGCATGTTAACATTAGAAGCCTCCTCCCTAAGTTTATTCTATTCACTGCTTTAGCACACTCTGCCAACCCGGATGTTCTAGCCGTGTCTGAATCCTGGCTTAGGAAGACCACCAAAAATTCTGAAATTTTCATCCCTAACTATAACATTTTCAGACAAGATAGAACGGCCAAAGGGTGCGGTGTTGCAATCTACTGTAAAGATAGCCTGCAGTGTTCTGTCCTACTATCCAGGTCTGTACCCAAACAATTTGAACTTCTACTTCTAAAAATCCGCCTCTCTAAAAACAAGTCTCTCACCGCTGTGCTCTGGACACCATATGTAAACTGATTGCCCCCCATCTATCCTCAGAGCTCGTGCTGCTAGGCGACCTAAACTGGAACATGCTTAACACCACAGCCATCCTACAATCTAAGCCTGATGCCCTCAATCTCACACAAATTATCAATGAACCTACCAGGTACCACCCCTAAGCCGTAAACACGGGAACCCTCATAGATATCATCCTATCCAACTTGCCCTCTAAATACACCTCTGCTGTTTTCAACCAAGATCTCAGCGGTCACTGCCTCATTGCCTGCATCCGTAATGGGTCAGCGGTCAAACGACCTCCACTCTTCACTGTCAAATGCTCCCTGAAATACTTCAGCGAGTAGGTCTTCCTAATCGGCCTGGCCGGGGCATCCTGGAAGGATATTGATTTCATCCCATCAGTAGAGGATGCTTGTTTTGTATTTTTTTCCTTCCTCACCGTCTTAAGTAAGCATGCCCCATTCAAGAAATTTAGAACCAGGAACAGATATAGCCCTTGGTCCTCTCCAGACCTGACTGCCCTTAACCAACACACAAACAGCCTATGGTGTTCTGCATTAGCATCGAACAGCCCCTGTGATATGCAACTTTTCAGGGAAGCTAGAAACCAATATACACAGGCAGTTAGAAAAGCCAAGGCTAGCTTTTTCAAGCAAAAATGTTCTTCCTGCAACGCAAACTCAAAAAAGTTATGGGACACTGTAAAGTCCATGGGGAATAAGAACACCTCATCCCAGCTTCCCGCTGCACTGAAGATAGGAAACACTGCCACCACCGATAAATCCACTATAATTGAACATTTCAATAAGCATTTTTCTACGGCTGGCCATTTTCTACGGCTGGCCATGCTTTCCGCAACTCACCCAAGCCTTCCCCATTTCTCCTTCTCCCAAATCCAGTCAGCTAATGTTCTGAAAGAGCTGCAAAACTGGACCCCTACAAATCAGCCAGGCTAGACAATCTGGACCCTGTCTTTCTAAAAAATTATCTGCCAAAATTGTTGCCACCCCTATTACTAGCCTATTACTAGCCTGTCCAACCTCTCTTTCATGTCGTGTGAGATTAAACGCTCCAGCAGGTATATCTCTCTGGTCACCACCAAAAACAATTCTTCCTTTGGCCGCCTCTCCTTCCAGTTCTCTGCTGCCAATGATTGGAACGAACTACAAAAATCTCTGAAACTGAAAACACTTTTCTCCCTCACTAGCTTTAAGCACCAGCTGTCAGAGCAGCTCACAGATTACTGCACCTGTACATTGCCCATCTAGAATTTAGCCAAAACAACTACCTCTTTCCCTACTGTACTTTTTATTTTGCTCCTTTGCACCCCATTATTTCTATCTCTACTTTGCACATTCTTCCACTGCAAATCAACCATTCCAGTGTTTTACTTGCTATATTGAATTTACTTCGCCACCATGGCCTTTTTTGCCTTTACCTCCCTTATCTCACCTCACTTGCTCACATTGTATATAGACTTATTTTTCTACTGTATTATTGACTGTATGTTTGTTTTACTCCAAGTGTAACTCTGTGTTTTTGTATGTGTCGAACTGCTTTGCTTTATCTTGGCCAGGTCACAATTTATAAATGAGAACTTGTTCTCAACTTGCCTACCTGGTTAAATAAAGGTGAAAAAAATGGATCTGATCAAAAATAGTGTATAAACTATGTAGGGAATAGGGCGCCATTTGGGACACAAGCAGTTAGTATTTATCTCTGGTACATTGGTAATGACCATGCTGTACACAACTCTACGCCACAATCACAGACAAACAGATGCATCTATCTGCTGTGCTAGGAGTCAACACTTCCTCTCTTAATGTTCCTTTGTTTCTACCTCTAAGTGGAGATAGACATGAAAAGCTTTGGCTGCGTGCCCCAAAGACATGAGGGATCACTTTGGTGTTTTTTTGGTCTCTGCCACTTTTAATCTTGGGCAGAAAAGACTGCTTTCTTTTCTTTCCTCTTTCATCTCAGTCAGGCAACATGGAGGATTTGCGATTTCTCCTTTTGTCTTTTCTTTTCTTCTGATTCTCTCCTCCTTTCTATCCCTCTACCAGTGGTAGTGACATTAATCCTCATAGTTTATACTTTATTCAGCCCAGGCCACATCAAATGTTTAACCGAGTTAAGGTTCCAAATTAGTGCGATCATCTCTCTATGTCAGTTTAAATTACTGATCTGTCATATTCAGGTGTAAAGGAAGTTGGGCCAGGCGTAACTGAAAGGTCACAAATCTTATAGTCTTATAGTGCTACCGTATCATGACCAATTTGTTCATGTAACTAACAGGTGACAGGAACAAGTTGTTTCTTCCTCCTCCTTGGCCAATCGACATCTCTAAACCTTTTGAGTGGGCAGAGATTATCCATAAGGCATGACAACACACCGTGTCCCTATAATGTTCTGCATATCACACCAAACAATGTCCAGATTAGCAAAACAACCAGAACACAACTGATTCCAATCTATTTCTAAGCTAACTATTGTGGTGGATCCCTTCTGTTTCCCTGTTTCCCCAGACTTCCTCCACCCCTAGAACACTGAAAATACCCCAAAAAGAGACATTGCCTTCGATAAGCCCATACGTTCAATTTGTTCTGCCAATTACGATCTGCCAGCCTGCCAGTGTGATGAAGGCCATTGCTTAATGGGGTGGAATGCCACCCTGTCATACCCCAACCCTCTCCTCCTATCGCACCCCGCCCGACAAAGCAGGACCAAGAGGGACTGAGAGGGGCCGAGACCCCCTGCCTTTTCTGGGGGCCCAGTCAAGAATTGTCTGACAGATTGGCTGAGGCACTAACCAGTCAGGTCTTCAAAGAAACAAAGAGGTCAGGGGAGACCGGGAGAAGAAGAATGGGCTGGCAAATGGGAAAGAGACATATTGAAAGGGACAAGAGAGGAGTTGAAGGAGGTAGAGGGAAAGAAATATATTGAACTGATAGAGAGAGCAACCTTTTGACCATCTGTTCTGTGGAAGATGACAACAGCCCTCATCTGTATTTTTAGTACCATACAACAGACTAAATTATGTTGTCAGGAAGATGAAAGAGACTGGAAAGGCTTGGAGAGGAAGCAAAAAAGAGCCAAGTATGTTGACAGAAAAGAAAAATAAACATGGCTCACATTGCAAATATGGGTAATTCACATTTACATAACTTAAGAGGCGATCTTATCAAGAGTGACCTGCAGGAGCAATTCGGGGTCAAGTGCCTTACTCAAGGGCACATCAGCAGATTTGTCACCTAGTCAGCTCGGGGATTCGAATCAGCGACTTTTTGTTTACTGGCCCAACACTCTTTTCCACTATGCTACCTGCTGCCGCGGTTATGTTTGGAGTATTCCAATATCAAAATAGCTTGGAACAGTTGATAATAAGAGTCACCGGTCGCATTATAATATGCTACTAATTAAAAACCAATGATAAAGCATTTTATTTGGTATAGCACATTTCATAAACCCAGAGTGCTTCAACAAAGCCACGCCACATCACACTTCCTTCCTGTAGCTAATATATTTACATTTTCTGTCTTAGCATGGTTGAGTAATTCTTCTCCCACTTTGTTCTAAAGTGGAAAGAAGTAAAAAAACAACATGCACAAATCTGCATCCCAAAGAGCATCCTATTCCCTATACTGTATAGTGCACTATTTTTGAGCAAGGCCCATATTGTGACACACACTTAAAACACTCAACACTTAACACTTCACTATATTAATTTCACGATTGCTTAAAATTAAATACTGTTTTTTCCTCCCTCTCCTCTTTCCAGATGATCATTTTTCTCTATTCTGAACAGGGATCAGATTTTCTGTGACCATGTTTAATGGAGGCTTTGTAGGTACTGTCATGCATCTAATTTCCCAAATCTTGACGGAAATCTGAAAAACAAATTGCTTTGTCTCTGAATGGGCAAGGCAGGGCAATATAATGTCGTTTTAAGTTTCATCTTTTGTGCCTATAAATCCTTATGAAGATCAGTTTGTGTAGGACATACACAAACTGAGAGAGAAAAATAGATATTTAAAAAAAATATTTCTTCCTTTCCTCTCCCTTCCTCTTTCTCTGTTTTCTACTTGGCTGCTCAAGGAAATTAGTCAACCCTCTCTGCCTCCACCTCCACATAAGGTACTTTATTCACTTGCAAATACTGAAAGATAAAATGAGTGGCTTTTGTGGCACAAAAACCCATCCCTGCCCACCCTGTATAACAATATCATTTAATTGTGTCCTTTTCTTTCACGCTCATTGTTTTATTCCAGCTCTCTTGCACTTTCTCTG